>NC_086447.1:594088980-594317228 GCF_028390025.1 Pseudophryne corroboree
AATGGAGATCTTCCTTCAGAATTCAGTGTTGTTTGTAGGTCTGAAAAAGAAATACAAAAGGGATTTTTCCCACGCACTCTGCTGGCTGTTAGTAAGAAGAACTATATACTATGTAATAATAGGAAATTTAGAGCTCTTCGTTACATATGTTTTGCAAAAGATATGATAAGCCTCCAGGCCACTTCACGGCTGCTCTATTACTGGAGGTCCCTATCTAAGCATAGGTCCAGGGCTTGGACCCCACAAAGTCGGCTCAGGCCCGACCACCCAGGGCAGCACACCATTGAAATACTAAAGTGTTAATATGTGTTAAGAAAGAAGCAGAAGCTATGGGTTAGAAAGTGCTACAAAAATAAGGGTGTTAATAAAATACTCAAAAGAGTAATATTAGTGAAAAAATAGGAGTGTTACATAAGTGCTAAATAAATAATATGGCATGCTACCCCAAGGTGGCCCAGCCCCACCAGACCCGGGGGGTACCACTCCACAAACCCATACACAGCATAATAATAATAATAACATCCACTATGGGTCATACAATTGCTTAATGTATGGCCACATGATAATGGCACATACAGAACATATCCAGATTGAGAGCTAGTTTACCTGGAGGCACCCCTGTATCCTCCAAATGGCACCACAGGACCCAGCATGCCCTCCTAATGCTGGCTCCATCTATGCCTCTCTGAACTGCAATAAATAGTGGAAAACTGCTCTAATCAAGCTGGTAACAATCCCCAGGTGCTGCGGGAGGGGGTTACTCTAGACAAGAAATACAAAAGGGATTTTTCCCACGCACTCTGCTGGCTGTTAGTAAGAAGAACTATATACTATGTAATAATAGGAAATTTAGAGCTCTTCGTTACATATGTTTTGCAAAAGATATGATAAGCCTCCAGGCCACTTCACGGCTGCTCTATTACTGGAGGTCCCTATCTAAGCATAGGTCCAGGGCTTGGACCCCACAAAGTCGGCTCAGGCCCGACCACCCAGGGCAGCACACCATTGAAATACTAAAGTGTTAATATGTGTTAAGAAAGAAGCAGAAGCTATGGGTTAGAAAGTGCTACAAAAATAAGGGTGTTAATAAAATACTCAAAAGAGTAATATTAGTGAAAAAATAGGAGTGTTACATAAGTGCTAAATAAATAATATGGCATGCTACCCCAAGGTGGCCAAGTACTTCTTACTAACAGCCAGCAGATTGCGTGGGAAAAATCCCTTTTGTATTTCTTGTCTAGAGTAACCCCCTCCCGCAGCACCTGGGGATTGTTACCAGCTTGATTAGAGCAGTTTTCCACTATTTATTGCAGTTCAGAGAGGCATAGATGGAGCCAGCATTAGGAGGGCATGCTGGGTCCTGTGGTGCCATTTGGAGGATACAGGGGTGCCTCCAGGTAAACTAGCTCTCAATCTGGATATGTTCTGTATGTGCCATTATCATGTGGCCATACATTAAGCAATTGTATGACCCATAGTGGATGTTATTATTATTAATATGCTGTGTATGGGTTTGTGGAGTGGTACCCCCCGGGTCTGGTGGGGCTGGGCCACCTTGGGGTAGCATGCCATATTATTTATTTAGCACTTATGTAACACTCCTATTTTTTCACTAATATTACTCTTTTGAGTATTTTATTAACACCCTTATTTTTGTAGCACTTTCTAACCCATAGCTTCTGCTTCTTTCTTAACACATATTAACACTTTAGTATTTCAATGGTGTGCTGCCCTGGGTGGTCGGGCCTGAGCCGACTTTGTGGGGTCCAAGCCCTGGACCTATGCTTAGATAGGGACCTCCAGTAATAGAGCAGCCGTGAAGTGGCCTGGAGGCTTATCATATCTTTTGCAAAACATATGTAACGAAGAGCTCTAAATTTCCTATTATTACATAGTATATAGTTCTTCTTACTAACAGCCAGCAGAGTGCGTGGGAAAAATCCCTTTTGTATTTCTTGTCTAGAGTAACCCCCTCCCGCAGCACCTGGGGATTGTTACCAGCTTGATTAGAGCAGTTTTCCACTATTTATTGCAGTTCAGAGAGGCATAGATGGAGCCAGCATTAGGAGGGCATGCTGGGTCCTGTGGTGCCATTTGGAGGATACAGGGGTGCCTCCAGGTAAACTAGCTCTCAATCTGGATATGTTCTGTATGTGCCATTATCATGTGGCCATACATTAAGCAATTGTATGACCCATAGTGGATGTTATTATTATTATTATGCTGTGTATGGGTTTGTGGAGTGGTACCCCCCGGGTCTGGTGGGGCTGGGCCACCTTGGGGTAGCATGCCATATTATTTATTTAGCACTTATGTAACACTCCTATTTTTTCACTAATATTACTCTTTTGAGTATTTTATTAACACCCTTATTTTTGTAGCACTTTCTAACCCATAGCTTCTGCTTCTTTCTTAACACATATTAACACTTTAGTATTTCAATGGTGTGCTGCCCTGGGTGGTCGGGCCTGAGCCGACTTTGTGGGGTCCAAGCCCTGGACCTATGCTTAGATAGGGACCTCCAGTAATAGAGCAGCCGTGAAGTGGCCTGGAGGCTTATCATATCTTTTGCAAAACATATGTAACGAAGAGCTCTAAATTTCCTATTATTACATAGTATATAGTTCTTCTTACTAACAGCCAGCAGAGTGCGTGGGAAAAATCCCTTTTGTATTTCTTGTCTAGAGTAACCCCCTCCCGCAGCACCTGGGGATTGTTACCAGCTTGATTAGAGCAGTTTTCCACTATTTATTGCAGTTCAGAGAGGCATAGATGGAGCCAGCATTAGGAGGGCATGCTGGGTCCTGTGGTGCCATTTGGAGGATACAGGGGTGCCTCCAGGTAAACTAGCTCTCAATCTGGATATGTTCTGTATGTGCCATTATCATGTGGCCATACATTAAGCAATTGTATGACCCATAGTGGATGTTATTATTATTATTATGCTGTGTATGGGTTTGTGGAGTGGTACCCCCCGGGTCTGGTGGGGCTGGGCCACCTTGGGGTAGCATGCCATATTATTTATTTAGCACTTATGTAACACTCCTATTTTTTCACTAATATTACTCTTTTGAGTATTTTATTAACACCCTTATTTTTGTAGCACTTTCTAACCCATAGCTTCTGCTTCTTTCTTAACACATATTAACACTTTAGTATTTCAATGGTGTGCTGCCCTGGGTGGTCGGGCCTGAGCCGACTTTGTGGGGTCCAAGCCCTGGACCTATGCTTAGATAGGGACCTCCAGTAATAGAGCAGCCGTGAAGTGGCCTGGAGGCTTATCATATCTTTTGCAAAACATATGTAACGAAGAGCTCTAAATTTCCTATTATTACATAGTATATAGTTCTTCTTACTAACAGCCAGCAGAGTGCGTGGGAAAAATCCCTTTTGTATTTCTTGTCTAGAGTAACCCCCTCCCGCAGCACCTGGGGATTGTTACCAGCTTGATTAGAGCAGTTTTCCACTATTTATTGCAGTTCAGAGAGGCATAGATGGAGCCAGCATTAGGAGGGCATGCTGGGTCCTGTGGTGCCATTTGGAGGATACAGGGGTGCCTCCAGGTAAACTAGCTCTCAATCTGAATATGTTCTGTATGTGCCATTATCATGTGGCCATACATTAAGCAATTGTATGACCCATAGTGGATGTTATTATTATTATTATGCTGTGTATGGGTTTGTGGAGTGGTACCCCCCGGGTCTGGTGGGGCTGGGCCACCTTGGGGTAGCATGCCATATTATTTATTTAGCACTTATGTAACACTCCTATTTTTTCACTAATATTACTCTTTTGAGTATTTTATTAACACCCTTATTTTTGTAGCACTTTCTAACCCATAGCTTCTGCTTCTTTCTTAACACATATTAACACTTTAGTATTTCAATGGTGTGCTGCCCTGGGTGGTCGGGCCTGAGCCGACTTTGTGGGGTCCAAGCCCTGGACCTATGCTTAGATAGGGACCTCCAGTAATAGAGCAGCCGTGAAGTGGCCTGGAGGCTTATCATATCTTTTGCAAAACATATGTAACGAAGAGCTCTAAATTTCCTATTATTACATAGTATATAGTTCTTCTTACTAACAGCCAGCAGAGTGCGTGGGAAAAATCCCTTTTGTATTTCTTGTCTAGAGTAACCCCCTCCCGCAGCACCTGGGGATTGTTACCAGCTTGATTAGAGCAGTTTTCCACTATTTATTGTTTGTAGGTCTTCAGACAGTGATCCCTGTACACCTGGGGTTGAGACTCATAGAACGCACTCAGCAGGTCTTCTTGCCTATAAAAGCCACTTTTCCCATAAGACTCTATGCGTCTACCAGTTATGGGATGCCCACCAGGACTTATGCTACTGGCGGCACTATGAGCTCAACCCCTAGGTGACCTGAATCAAAGCCGACAGGAACTGAACCCTTTACTCCAGAAGTTTTTGAAGAACCATCCTCACTTGGACATGGTGTTCCAGTAAAGATTTGGAATAGATAAGGATGTCATCCAAGTATACCAAGCAAAGCAACCCAAAAATTCTCTAATAACCTAAGTTATGAAATCCTGGAAGACGGCTGGGGCATTTGATAGTCGAATGGCATAACTAGGTACTCATAATGCCCTATATGAGTGTTAATGACATCTTCCATTCATCACCATCTCAAATTCATACAAGATTGTAGACCCCTCTGAGATCAATCTTGGAAAAGATTACCGCTTCTCGCAGTTGGTCAAACAATTCCGAAATAAGGGGATGAGGATAAGAATTCTTCACTGTAATCTTGTTCAAGGCTCTGTAATCAATACAAGGTCGCAAAGACCCATCTTTTTTGGCCACAAAAAGAAACCTGCCCCAATTGGAGACTTGGAGGGGTGAATAAATCCTTTGGTCAGACTCTCTTGAATATACTGATCCATGGCCTGAGTCTCGGGCATGGACAAAGCATACAACCTTCCCTTGGGCAACTTAGCATTGGGTACAAAAATCAGTTGGACAATCGAAGTCCCAATGCGGAGGTAGGGTGTCTGCTTCATCCTTAGAAAATACATCCTGGAAAGCATTGTAAGGTTCAAGAAGATTCTTTAGGCAGGAATGAATGGTGTGCATAGGAAGAGAGGCAGTGAGCCTCATAATCGGAACTCCATCTGGCAATCTCGCCAGACTTCCAGTCAACAACTGGATTGTGTTCTCTCAACCACGGTAATCCTAAAACCACTGGAGCGAGGGGGCAAAGAATGAGGAGAAAACATAATCTTTCTGAATAAAGAATTCCCACCGACAAAAGCAAGGGTAGAGTACGGAACAAAATTTGTCCGTGAGTAAGAGAGTTGCCATCAAGACCACAAACTGAAATTGGAGCCTCAAGGGGCTCAAAGGAAATATTCAAAGAAGAAGCAAAAGTGGGGTCCATAACATTTCCTGCTGCTCCACAGTCCAAAAAGGCTTGTACACGGAACTTCTTTCCATCCGAAAAAAGTTCCACGGGAACTAAAATTTAATTTGAGGGGGTAATAGTGATGATACCCAAGTGAACCCCTCGGACTTCACTCAGGCCAGGTATTTTGCCAGTCTCTTAGGACAAACACCCACAAAGTGGCCTTGTACCCCACAATATAGGCAAAGTCCCTTTGATTCTTCCTGAATCTTCAAACTATGTGGATGGGTAGGGAGTACCTCAAACTCCCTCTCTCTCATGGAAATGGCGGTCAATTCAATTGACCAACTTCATGAGAGCATCTCTAAGGACTTAGCAGGTGAATACTGTACAAGACTGTCCTTAATTTGCTCAGATAGGTCATAGACTGTCCTTAATTTGCTCAGATAGGTCAATTCAGAACATGCTCCGAAGAGCTAAATCATTCCAATCGGAGTATACAGCCCATCTTCTAAATTCAGTGCAGTAGGACCATGTGGTCCCAAGACCATGTCTGACAGAATGAAGATGAGCTTCCGTCGAAGCAGCATGATCCGGGTCATCATATAACAGACCCATGGGCACGAAGATGGAATTCACTGAGGATAATGTCTCAGACCCAGTGGGTATTCCAAATGGGATCCGGTCTGAAGATCGACAGTGTCTAGGTCGACAATGTTTAGGTCGACCACTATAGGTCGACAGTCACTAGGTAGACATGGATGGAAGGTCGACAGGGTTTCTAGGTCGACATGTGCTAGGTCGACAGGTCTAAAGGTCGACATGAGTTTTTCACATTTTTTTTTCTTTTTTTGAATTTTTTCATACTTAACGATCCACGTGGACTACGATTGGAATGGTAAAGTGTGCCGAGCGAAGCGGTAGCGGAGCGAAGGCACCATGCCCGAAGCATGGCGAGCGAACGCGGTGCACTAATTTGGGATCCCGGTCACTCTACGAAGAAAACGACACCAAAAAAAAAATTCCTCATGTCGACCTTTAGACCTGTCGACCTAGCACATGTCGACCTAGAAACCGTGTCGACATTCCATCCATGTCGACCTAGTGACTGTCGACCTATAGTGGTCGACCTAAACATTGTCGACCTAGACACTGTCGATTTGATGAACCACACCCATTCCAAATTCCCAAGTCTGGGAATCCCCTTGAAGCAAAGAAATATTAATTTTAACCCGTTGGCTTTTGGATCCAGAGGAATCTGGTCTAAGATCAAAATACCACTTACAACTCTCTTGAAAATGAAGGAATTGCTCTCTGTTACCAGAGAACTGATCAGGCTAATTAACTTTTGGCTCCCAACTTCCATGGGAGGCAAAACCTGCTCATATTGCTACTCCTTGTGTGGCAACCTTCAGAGTTAACTCCTGGAGCTTCTGGGTTAGACCTTGAATCTGCTTTGCCAGAACTTGTGCCGCACCCTGAGCAGAGGAATCCATAACATCTTCCGTAAAGAAAACTTTGTCTTCCTAAATTATTGGATGGTCATAAATGTTACAGCGGAATGGAACTAAACCCTAAGATAACTACATGGGCAGCGAGGATGAACGAGGAGAAAGAAAGGCAAACAATGGCAGAATAACTAAAACTAAAGTACTGAGGGGATGAGGGACTGCTGGACCAGGGACAGGTTAATACTGAGGAGAGCTAACTCAAATAATACCCCTAACTGGGGATAACCGCCAGGCTGGGAGGAATAGTACTATAAGTAGCAGCTAGTACTTAACTAACACTAAAGACAAATCTAAAGATATATAATACAGCCAGGTAATTCTATTGAAGGTTTGTACTGAGCAGAAGCTGGACACCAGAGCTGACACTGTCGATGGATGCTGAGAGGCAGGTGAGAATTCTGCATCCGGATACTGGAACACAGTGACGAGGGCTAACGCAGCAACCAGGAACTATGACCAGCATGGAATAAGGGACAGAAAACACATATATAGGAGATAATACCCAATCAGAGCAGCCAGGGAGACCAGGCCCTCTGATGAGGAGACTCAGTGCACCTGTTCAGCTACACACACAGACAAATCTCCTCATTATAGTGCAGCTGAAGCTGAACACACAGGAACATGCAGGAATCTGAAATGAACTGTGAATGCATGAAAACATGGCAAGCTGATTCAATAGAAATAGATCTTAAAACCAGGGGGCCCGCCGACAATGCTGTATAAAGGGCATTTCTGGTGGAAAACGAGCTCTGCCAAAAATTTCCGAAAGCTGGGCTGGCTGAATGCTTCCGGAAGGCTGTCAGTGATTGGACAGCTGTTGGGTGCGAGCTACAGCGCATGCCTGTGTTTCCAGTCTTACAGTATTGTGCAATTGATCTGTCATGACATGTGTATAATATCAGATGTGCAGAGAGAGAAGCTGGGACGTGCACAAAGAAAAACTTGAGGTCCTCCAGTGCACTGTACTTTATTACAGTATTTTTTTCATTTTATGTAACATCCACCTGCAAATTCCAATCAGGTGGGGTGGACGATATTATTTTAATTACAATGTGTAATATCTGCCTGCTACAATCATGGCTGGAGGGGGAGGCTCACACTGACTGGTGATATATCAATATCCTATTGTACTCTATTTTAAATACTACTAAGAATAGAAGATGCCTGCTACAATCAGTGGGCACTGATATATACAGATGGAGCAGCACTCATCTGAGGTGGCTCCATTGCAGGCGTGCACTCCCGGTGTGACTAGGCGATCTGTTTGCCTAGCTCTCCCGGGAGTGCACAGAGACGCTCTCCCATTCACTAGAATGGGGAGAGTCTCCATCAGCGTCTGTGTCACGGACGCCCTGAATGGAGACGCTCTCCCATTCTAGTGAATGGGGTGCCTCTCCATCATGGGCGCGTGCCTGCCTGGACGGAGATGCTCTTGGAGTTAGGTTTGCTCGGGCACAGACGGAGCCACAAGTAGTCTGAAATAAACTACCAACCAACCATCTCCTGTCATTTTTCAAACACAGCCTGTATGGCAGTTAGGAGCTGATTGGTTGGTACTTTATCTACGTCTACTTCATCTCTCTCCAAGGCTTAGTACATAAACTCCACAGACTAACAAGCACTGACACAATTACAAGCAGGACTGAGGGACAGACACACTGATACTGCCTTTCTTTCCTACCACTCACTGCTTGACTCATTCCAATCTGGCTTCCATCCTCTCCTCTCCAATGAAACTGCCCTCAGAAAAGTCTGCAATTACCTCCTTTCTGGTCAATCCAATGATCACTACTCTTTGTTTATTCTCCTTGACCTCTCTGCTGCTTTTGACACTTTGGACCACCATCTCCTTCTGCAACACCTTTAGTCTGTGTGATACTGCCCTCTCCTGGCTATCCCCCTACCTCTTTGCATGCTCCTACGCTGTCTCATCTTATGTCTACACCCCCACACGCACCCCCACCCCCACCCCACACACACACACACACACACACACACACACACACACACACACACACACACACACACACACACACACTTCCACTAACTGTAGGTGTCCCGCAAGATCCTGTTCTTGGTCCTCTCTTTTATCTCTCTATACGTCCTCCTTTAGGGGACTCCATTAGCTCTTTTGACTTATAATTTGTGATGTGCACCGGAAATTTTTCGAGTTTTGTGTTTTGGTTTTGGATTCGGTTCCGCGGCCGTGTTTTGGATTCGGACGCGTTTTGGCAAAACCTCCCTGAAAATTTTTTATCGGATTCGGGTGTGTTTTGGATTCGGGTGTTTTTTTTACAAAAAAACCCTCAAAAACAGCTTAAATCATAGAATTTGGGGGTCATTTTGATCCCATAGTATTATTAACCTCAATAACCATAATTTACACTAATTTCCAGTCTATTCTGAACACCTGACACCTCACAATATTATTTCTCTAACGTCCTAAGTGGATGCTGGGGACTCCGTAAGGACCATGGGGAATAGCGGCTCCGCAGGAGACTGGGCACAAAAGTAAAGCTTTAGAACTACCTGGTGTGCACTGGCTCCTCCCCCCATGACCCTCCTCCAAGCCTCAGTTAGATTTTTGTGCCCGAACGAGAAGGGTGCACACTAGGTGGCTCTCCTGAGCTGCTTAGTGAAAAGTTTAGTTTTAGGTTTTTTATTTTCAGTGAGACCTGCTGGCAACAGGCTCACTGCATCGAGGGACTAAGGGGAGAAGAAGCGAACTCACCTGCGTGCAGAGTGGATTGGGCTTCTTAGGCTACTGGACATTAGCTCCAGAGGGACGATCACAGGCCCAGCCATGGATGGGTCCCAGAGCCGCGCCGCCGGCCCCCTTACAGAGCCAGAAGACAGAAGAGGTCCGGAAAATCGGCGGCAGAAGACGTCCTGTCTTCAACAAGGTAGCGCACAGCACTGCAGCTGTGCGCCATTGCTCTCAGCACACTTCACACTCCGGTCACTGAGGGTGCAGGGCGCTGGGGGGGGGGGGGCGCCCTGAGACGCAATAAAAACACCTTGGATGGCAAAAAATGCATCACATATAGCTCCTGGGCTATATGGATGCATTTAACCCCTGCCAGAATACATAGAAAAACGGGAGATAAGGCCGCCGATAAGGGGGCGGAGCCTATCTCCTCAGCACACTGGCGCCATTGTCCCTCACAGCTCCGTTGGAGGGAAGCTCCCTGGCTCTCCCCTGCAGTCACTACACTACAGAAAGGGTTAAAAAAGAGAGGGGGGGGCACTAATTACGCGCAGTATTAAAGATACAGCAGCTATAAGGGGAAAAACACTTATATAAGGTTATCCCTGTATATATATAGCACTCTGGTGTGTGCTGGCAAACTCTCCCTCTGTCTCCCCAATGGGCTAGCGGGGTCCTGTCCTCTATCAGAGCATTCCCTGTGTGTGTGCTGTATGTCGGTACGTTTGTGTCGACATGTATGAGGAGAAAAATGATGTGGAGACGGAGCAGATTGCCTGTAATAGTGATGTGACCCCCTAGGGGGTCGACACCTGAGTGGATGAACTGTTGGAAGGAATTACGTGACAGTGTCAGCTCTGTATAAAAGACAGTGGTTGACATGAGACAGCCGGCTACTCAGCTTGTGCCTGTCCAGACGTCTCATAGGCCGTCAGGGGCTCTAAAGCGCCCGTTACATCAGATGGCAGATATAGACGCCGACACGGATACTGACTCCAGTGTCGACGGTGAAGAGACAAATGTGACTTCCAGTAGGGCCACACGTTACATGATGGAGGCAATGAAAAATGTTTTACACATTTCTGATAATACGAGTACCACCAAAAAGGGGTATTATGTTCGGTGAGGAAAAACTACCTGTAGTTTTCCTGAATCTGAGAAATTAAATGAGGTGTGTGATGATGCGTGGGTTTCCCCCGATAACAACTGATAATTTCTAAAATGTTATTGGCATTATATCCTTTCCCGCCAGAGGTTAGGGTGCGTTGGGAAACACCCCCTAGGGTGGATAAAGCGCTCACACGCTTGTAAGGGCTCTACCCTCTCCTGAGATGGCCGCCCTTAAGGATCCTGCTGATAGAAAGCAGGAGGGTATCCTAAAATTTATTTACACACATACTGGTGTTATACTGCGACCAGCAATCGCCTCAGCCTGGATGTGCAGTGCTGGGTTGGCGTGGTCGGATTCCCTGACTGAAAATATTGATACCCTAGATAGGGACAGTATATTTTTGCCTATAGAGCATTTAAAAGATGCATTTCTATATATGCGTGATGCACAGCGGAATATTTGCCGACTGGCATCAAGTCTAAGTGCGTTGTCCATTTCTACCAGTAGAGGGTTATGGACACGACAGTGGTCAGGTGATGCGGATTTCAAACGGCATTTGGAAGTATTGCCTTATTAAGGGGAGGAGTTATTTGGGGTCGGTCTTTCAGACCTGGTGGCCACGGCAACAGCTGGGAAATCCACGTTTGTACCCCAGGTCGCCTCTCAACATGAGAAGACGCCGTATTATCAGGCGCAGTCTTTTCGCTGACAAGCGGGCAAAAGGTTCCTCATTTCTGCCCCGTGACAGAGGGAGAGGAAAAAGGCTGCAGAAATCAGCCAGTTCCCAGGAACAGAAACCCTCTCCCGCCTCTGCCAAGCCCTCAGTATGACGCTGGGGCTTTACAAGCAGAATCAGGCACGGTGGGGGGCCCGTCTCAATGAATTTCAGCGCGCAGTGGGCTCACTCGCAAGTAGACCCCTGGATCCTTCAGGTGATATCTCAGGGGTACAAATTGGAATTCGAGACGTCTCCCCCTCGCCGTTTCCTAAAGTCGGCTTTACCGATGTCTCCTTCTGACAGGGAGACAGTTTTGGAAGCCATTCACAAGCTGTATTCCCAGCAGGTGATAATCAAGGTACCCCTCCTGCAACAGAGAACGGGGTATTATTCCACACTGTTGTGGTACCGAAGCCGGACGGCTCGGTGAGACCGATTCTAAATCTAAAATCTTTGAACACTTACATACAGAGGTTCAAATTCAAGATTGAGTCACTCAGAGCAGTGATTGCGAACCTGGAAGAAGGGGACTACATGATGTCTCGGGACATCAAGGATGCTTACCTTCATGTCCAAATTTACCCTTCTCACCAAGGGTACCTCAGGTTTATGGTACAGAACTGTCACTATCAGTTCAGACGCTGCCGTATGGATGGTCCACGGCACCCCGGGTCTTTACAAAGGTAATGGCCGAAATGATGATATTCCTTCGAAGGAAGGGAATTTTAGTTATCCCTTACTTGGACGATTCCCTGATAAGGGTAAGATCCAGGGAACAGTTGGAGGTCGGTGTAGCACTATCTCAGGTAGTGTTGCGGCAGCACGATTGGATTCTCAATATTCTAAAATCGCAGCTGGTTCCGACGACTTGTCTTCTGTTCCTAGGGATGATCCTGGACACAGTCCAGAAAAAGGTGTTTCTCCCGGAGGAGAAAGCCAGGGAGTTATCCGAGCTAGTCAGGAACCTCCTAAAACCGAGCCAAGTCTCAGTGCATCAATGCACAAGGGTTCTGGGTAAAATGGTGGCTTCCTACGAAGCAATCCCATTCGGCAGATTCCACGCAAGAACTTTCCAGTGGGACCTGCTGGAAAAATGGTCCGGGTCGCATCTTCAGATGCATCAGCGGATAACCCTGTCACTAAGAACAAGGGTGTCCCTCCTGTGTTGGTTGCAGAGTGCTCATCTTCTAGAGGGCCGCAGATTCGGCATTCAGGACTGGGTCCTGGTGACCACGGATGCCAGCCTGCGAGGCTGGGGAGCAGTCACACAGGGAAGGAATTTCCAGGGCTTATGGTCAAGCCTGGAGACATCACTTCACATAAATATCCTGAAGCTAAGGGCCATTTACAATGCTCTAAGCTTAGCAAGACCTCTGCTTCAAGGTCAGCCGGTGTTGATCCAGTCGGACAACATCACGGCAGTCACCCACGTAAACAGACAGGGTGGCACAAGAAGCAGGAGGGCAATGGCAGAAGCTGCAAGGATTCTTCGCTGGGCGGAAAATCATGTGATAGCACTGTCAGCAATTCCGGGAGTGGACAACTGGGAAGCAGACTTCCTCAGCAGACACGACCTCCACCCGGGAGAGTGGGGACTTCACCCAGAAGTCTTCCACATGATTATAAACCGTTGGGAAAAACTCGACAGGTATTGCGCCAGGTCAAGGGACCCTCAGGCAATAGCTGTAGACGCTCTGGTAACACCGTGGGTGTACCAGTCAGTTTATGTGTTCCCTCATCTGCCTCTCATACCCAAGGTACTGAGATTGATAAGATGGAGAGGAGTAAGCACTATATTCGTGGCTCCGGATTGGCCAAGAAGGACTTGGTAACCGGAACTTCAAGAGATGCTCACGGAGGATCCGTGGCCTCTACCTCTAAGAAGGGACCTGCTCCAGCAAGGACCCTGTCTGTTCCAAGACTTACCGCGGCTGCGTTTGACGGCATGGCGGTTGAACGCCGGATCCTGAAGGAAAAAAAAGGCATTCCGGATAAAGTCATCCCTATCCTGATCAAAGCCAGGAAGGATGTAACCGCAAAACATTATCACCGCATTTTGCGAAAATATGTTGCGTGGTGCGAGGCCAGTAAGGCCCGACTGAGGAAATTCAACTGGGTCGATTCCTACATTTCCTGCAAACAGGAGTGTCTATGGGCCTGAAATTGGGGTCCATTAAGGTTCAAATTTCGGCCCTGTCAATTTTCTTCCAAAAAGAACTAGCTTCAGTCCCTGAAGTTCAGACGTTGTAAAAGGGGTACTGCATATACAGCCTCCTTTTGTGCCTCCAGTGGCACCTTGGGATCTCAATGTAGTTTTTGGGTTCCAAAAGTCACATTGGTTTGAACCACTTAAATCTGTGGAGTTAAAATATCTCACATGGAAAGTGGTCATGCTGTTGGCCCTGGCCTGGGCCAGGCGCGTGTCAGAATTGGCGGCTTTATCCTGTAAAAGCCCTTATCTGATTTTCCATTCGGACAGGGCGGAATTGAGGACTCGTCCTCAGTTTCTCCCTAAGGTGGTTTCAGCGTTTCACCTGAACCAACCTATTGTGGTGCCTGCGGCTACTAGGGACTTGGAGGACTCCAAGTTGCTAGACGTTGTCAGGGCCCTGAAAATATATGTTTCCAGGACGGCTGGAGTCAGAAAATCTGACTCGCTGTTTATCCTGTATGCACCCAACAAGCTGGGTGCTCCTGCTTCTAAGCAGACTATTGCTCGTTGGATTTGTAGTACAATTCAGCTTGCACATTCTGTGGCAGGCCTGCCACAGCCAAAAATCTGTAAATGCCCACTCCACAAGGAAGATGGGCTCATCTTGGGCGGCTGCCCGAGGGGTCTCGGCTTTACAACTTTGCCGAGCAGCTACTTGGTCAGGAGCAAATACGTTTGTAAAATTCTACAAAATTGATACCCTGGCTGAGGAGGACCTGGAGTTCTCTCATTTGGTGCTGCAGAGTCATCCGCACTCTCCCGCCCGTTTGGGAGCTTTGGTATAATCCCCATGGTCCTTACGGAGTCCCCAGCATCCACTTAGGACGTTAGAGAAAATAAGAATTTACTTACCGATAATTCTATTTCTCGTAGTCCGTAGTGGATGCTGGGCGCCAATCCCAAGTGCGGATTGTCTGCAATACTGGTACATAGTTATTGTTACCAAAAAAATCGGGTTATTGCTGTAGTGAGACATCTTTTCTAGAGGCTCCTCTGTTATCATGCTGTTAACTGGGTTTAGATCACGAGTTGTACGGTGTGATTGGTGTGGCTGGTATGAGTCTTACCCGGGATTCAAAATCCTTCCTTATTGTGTACGCTCGTCCGGGCACAGTATCCTAACTGAGGCTTGGAGGAGGGTCATGGGGGGAGGAGCCAGTGCACACCAGGTAGTTCTAAAGCTTTACTTTTGTGCCCAGTCTCCTGCGGAGCCGCTATTCCCCATGGTCCTTACGGAGTCCCCAGCATCCACTACGGACTACGAGAAATAGAATTATCGGTAAGTAAATTCTTATTTTTTAGTCCTAAAATTTGCACCGAGGTCGCTGGATGACTAAGCGAAGCGACCCAAGTGGCCAACTCAAATACCTGGCCCATCTAGGAGTGGCACTGCAGTGTCAGACAGGATGGCACTTCAAAAAATAGTCCCCAAACAGCACATGATGCAAAGAAAAAAAGAGGTGCAATGAGGTAGCTGTGTGACTAAGCTAAGCGACACAAGTGGCCGACACAAACACCTGGCCCATCTAGGAGTGGCACTGCAGTGTCAGGCAGGATGGCACTTCAAAAAATAGTCCCCAAACAGCACATGATGCAAAGAAAAAAAAGTGGTGCACCAAGGTCGCTGGATGGCTAAGCTAAGCGACCCAAGTGGCCGACACAAACACCTGGCCCATCTAGGAGTGGCACTGCAGTGTCAGGCAGGATGGCACTTCAAAAAATAGTCCCCAAACAGCACATGATGCAAAGAAAAAAAAGAGGTGCACCAATGTTGCTGGATGGCTAAGCTAAGCGACCCAAGTGGCCGACACAAACACCTGGCCCATCTAGGAGTGGCACTGCAGTGTCAGACAGGATGGCAGATTTAAAAAATAGTCCCCAAACAGCACATGATGCAAAGAAAAAAAGAGGTGCCTGACTTAAACAAACCACCTCACCATCAGAATCCTCCTTGTCAATTTCCTCCCCAGCGCCAGCAACACCCATATCCTCATCCTGGTGTACTTCAACAGAGACATCTTCAATTTGACTATCAGGAACTGGACTGTGGGTGCTCCTTCCAGCACTTGCAGGGGGCGTGCAAATGGTGGAAGGCGCAACCTCTTCCCGTCCAGTGTTGGGAAGGTCAGGCATCGCAACCGACACAATTGGACTCTCCTTGGGGATTTGTGATTTAGAAGAACGCACAGTTCTTTGCTGTGCTTTTGCCATCTTAACTCTTTTAAGATTTCTAGCAGGAGTATGAGTGCTTCCATCCTCATGTGAAGCTGAACCACTAGCCATGAACATAGGCCAGGCCCTCAGCCGTTCCTTGCCACTCCGTGTCGTAAATGGCACATTGTCAAGTTTATGCTTCTCCACAGACAATTTTGATTTAGATTTTTGGGTCATTTTACTGAGCTTTATTTTTTTGGATTTTACTTGCTCTCTACTATGACATTGGGCATCGACCTTGGCAGATGATGTTGATGGCATTTCATCGTCCCGGCCATGACTAGTGGCAGCAGCTTCAGCACGAGGTGGAAGTGGATCTTGATCTTTCCCTATTTTACCCTCCACATTTTTGTTCTCCATTTTTTAATGTGTGGAATTATATGCCAGTAATATATCAATAGCAATGGCCTACTACTATATATACTGCGCACAACTGAAATGCACCACACGTAAGGATGGATAGTATACTTGACGACACAGAGGTAGGTAGAGCAGTGGCCTTCTGTACCGTACTGCTATATAGTATATACTGGTGGTCAGCAAACTGTGCAAAACTGAAATGCACCACAGGTATGGATGGATAGTATACTTGACGACACAGAGGTAGGTAGAGCAGTGGACTACTGTACCGTACTGCTATATATATAGTTATACTGGTGGTCAGCAAACTGTGCAAAACTGAAATGCACCACAGGTATGGATGGATAGTATACTTGACGACACAGAGGAAGGTAGAGCAGTGGCCTTCTGTACCGTACTGCTATATAGTATACACTGGTGGTCAGTAAACTGTGCAAAACTGAAATGCACCACAGGTATGGATGGATAGTATACTTGATGACACAGAGGTAGGTAGAGCAGTGGACTACTGTACCGTACTGCTATATATATAGTTATACTGGTGGTTAGCAAACTGTGTAAAACTGAAATGCACCACAGGTATGGATGGATAGTATACTTGATGACACAGAGGTAGGTAGAGCAGTGGCCTTCTGTACCGTACTGCTATATAGTATATACTGGTGGTCAGCAAACTATGCAAAACTGAAATGCACCACAGGTATGGATGGATAGTATACTTGACGACACAGAGGTAGGTAGAGCAGTGGACTACTGTACCGTACTGCTATATATATAGTTATACTGGTGGTCAGCAAACTGTGCAAAACTGAAATGCACCACAGGTATGGATGGATAGTATACTTGACGACACAGAGGTAGGTAGAGCAGTGGCCTTCTGTACCGTACTGCTATATAGTATATGCTGGTGGTCAGCAAACTGTGCAAAACTGAAATGCACCACAGGTATGGATGGATAGTATACTTGACGACACAGAGGTAGGTAGAGCAGTGGACTACTGTACCGTACTGTTGTATATATAGTTATACTGGTGGTCAGCAAACTGTGCAAAACTGAAATGCACCACAGGTATGGATGGATAGTATACTTGACGACACAGAGGTAGGTAGAGCAGTGGCCTTCTGTGCCGTACTGCTATATGGTATATACTGGTGGTCAGCAAACTGTGCAAAACTGAAATGCACCATAGGTATGGATGGAGAGTATACTTGACGACACAGAGGTAGGAAGAGCAGTGGACTACTGTACCGTACTGCTATATATATAGTTATACTGGTGGTCAGCAAACTGTGCAAAACTGAAATGCACCACAGGTATGGATGGATAGTATACTTGACGAAACAGAGGTAGGTAGAGCAGTGGCCTTCTGTACCGTACTGCTATATAGTATATACTGGTGGTCAGTAAACTGTGCAAAACTGAAATTCACCACAGGTATGGATGGATAGTATACTTGACGACACAGAGGTAGGTAGAGCAGTGGCCTTCTGTACCGTACTGCTATATAGTATATACTGGTGGTCAGCAAAATGGGCAAAACTGAAATTCACCACAGGTATGGATGGATACTATACTTGACGACACAGAGGTAGGTAGAGCAGTGTCCTTCTGTACCGTACTGCTATATAGTATATACTGGTGGTCAGCAAACTGTGCAAAACTGAAATGCACCACAGGTATGGATGGATAGTATACTTGACGACACAGAGGTAGGTAGAGCAGTGGACTACTGTACCGTACTGCTATATATATAGTTATACTGGTGGTCAGCAAACTGTGCAAAACTGAAATGCACCACAAGTATGGATGGATAGTATACTTGATGACACAGAGGTAGGTAGAGCAGTGGCCTTCTGTACCGTACTGCTATATAGTATATACTGGTGGTCAGCAAACTGTGCAAAACTGAAATGCACCACAGGTATGGATGGATAGTATACTTGACGACACAGAGGTAGGTAGAGCAGTGGACTACTGTACCGTACTGCTATATATATATAGTTATACTGGTGGTCAGCAAACTGTGCAAAACTGAAATGCACCACAGGTATGGATGGATGTTATACTTGATGACACAGAGGTAGGTAGAGCAGTGGCCTTCTGTACCGTATTGCTATATAGCATATACTGGTGGTCAGCAAACTGTGCAAAACTGAAATGCACCACAGGTATGGATGGATAGTATACTTGACGACACAGAGGTAGGTAGAGCAGTGGACTACTGTACCGTACTGCTATATATATAGTTATACTGGTGGTCAGCAAACTGTGCAAAACTGAAATGCACCACAGGTATGGATGGATAGTATACTTGACGACACAGAGGTAGGTAGAGCAGTGGCCTTCTGTACCGTACTGCTATATAGTATATACTGGTGGTCTACAAACTGTGCAAAACTGAAATGCACCACAGGTATGGATGGATAGTATACTTGACGACACAGAGGTAGGCAGAGCAGTGGCCTTCTGTACCGTACTGCTATATAGTATATACTGGTGGTCAGCAAACTGTGCAAAACTGAAATGCACCACAGGTATGGATGGATAGTATACTTGATGACACAGAGGTAGGTAGAGCAGTGGCCTTCTGTACGGTACTGCTATATAGTATATACTGGTGGTCAGCAAACTGTGCAAAACTGAAATGCACCACAGGTATGGATGGATAGTATACTTGACGAAACAGAGGTAGGTAGAGCAGTGGACTACTGTACTGTACCTCTATATATATAGTTATACTGGTGGTCAGCAAAATTCTGCACTGTCCTCCTACTAGTATATATATACTACAATGCAGCACAGATATGAAGCGTTTTTCAGGCAGAGAACGTATAATACTGGTGGTCACTGGTCACTGGTCAGCAAAACTCTGCACTGTCCTCCTACTATAATACCCCAGTCCCCACAATAAAGCAATTAGCACACTGAGCACAGATATTTGCAGCACACTGAGCACAGTCAGATATGGAGCGCTTTTCAGGCAGAGAACGTAGATATTTGCACTTGCAGCACACTGAGCACAGATATTTGCAGCACAATTTGCAGCCCACTGAACATAGAAACTGCCATGTCCTCTCACGATTATCTCCAATGCACGAGTGGAAAATGGCGGCAACGCGCGGCTCCTTATATAAAATACGAATCTCGCGAGAATCCGACCGCGGGATGATGACGTTCGGGTGCGCTCGGGTTAACCGAGCAAGGCGGGAGGATCCGAGTTGCTCGGACCCGTGCAAAAAAAGGAGAAGTTCGGGTATGTTCGGATCCCGAGGATCCGAACCCGCTCATCACTACTTATAATATTGTCTTTATGCTGATGATACTTAAATCTACCTTTTCTCCCCTGACTTCTCACCTGCTCTCCTTACTCGTGTATCCAACTGTCTCTCTGCTATCTCTTCTTGGATGTCCCAGCGCTTTCTTAAACTTAACATGTCTAAGACTAAGCTGATCGTCTTCTCACCCTCCTGTACAACCTCACCTCCTACAATTTCATTATCTATTGATGGCACTACTATCTCCTCTAGCCCTATTAGTGTGCTGTCTTTGTGTAATCCATGACTCCTCCCTCTCCTTCAAACCACACATTCAGCACCTCGAACAAACCTGTCAGTTTAATCTCAAAAATATTTCCAGGATCAGACCCTTTCTCACCGAGGATGCCACTAAGACCCTTATCCACTCACTGGTCATCTCCTAATCTTCTCCTATCTGGCACCCCTGACAAATATCTCTCTCTACTCCAATCTATCCTCAATGCTGCTGCCTGGCTCATCTTCCTCACCAAATGTACTACATCCACCTCCCATCTCTTACAAGTCCTTCACTGGCTCCCCTTCCCCTTTAGAATCCATTTCAAGCTTCTCACACTCACTTACAAAGCCCTCACCCACTCCTCTCCCATTTACACCTTATCTTCCTTTACACTCCCATACGTCCTCTTCACTCTGCTAATGCACAATGCTCTCCTGCTTACTGATTACCTCTGCAACCCGTGCTACAGCCCCTTTTGAACAGCGCTCACCAACCCGGCATATTGCCGGGTTGGTGACGCTACTACTGACGCGGAAGGGGCGGCGTTGGGAGATCACATGGTCTCCCAGCGCCGCCCTCCCTATACACTGTGAACGGGAGCTATGTCGCCTCGACACGGCACCCGTTCACACTAGACAGCTAGCCGGGTTGAACACGTGTTCAACCCGGGTAGGATTCCCGGATCACTTGATCGGGGAATTTGCCGGGGAACCCTTTTCCACTAGGGCAAAACACGGGTAAATGCGCGCCCCCGCGCATTTACCCGTGTTTCTAAGAGCTAGTGGAAAAGGGGTATAAGAGTATAACGTGCTCTACCTGGTGCAATGTGTGTAACGTACTCTGCCTGGTGCAATGTGTGTAACGTGCTCTACCTGGTGCAATGTGTGTAACGTGCTCTACCTGGCGCAATGTGTGTAACGTGCTCTACCTGGCGCAGTGTATGTAACGTGCTCTACCTGGTGCAATGTGTGTAACGTGCTCTACCTGCTGCAATGTGTGTAACGTGCTCTACCTGGCGCAGTGTGTGTAACGTGCTCTACCTAATGCAATGTGTGTAACGTGCTCTGCCTGGCGCAATGTGTGTAACGTGCTCTACCTGGCGCAATGTGTGTAACGTGCTCTACCTGGCGCAGTGTGTGTAACGTGCTCTACCTGGTGCAATGTGTGTAACGTGCTCTACCTGCTGCAATGTGTGTAACGAGCTCTACCTGGCGCAATGTGTGTAATGTGCTCTACGTGGCGCAAAGTGTATAACTTGCTCTACCTGGCGCAATGTGTATAACGTGCTCTACCTGGTGCAATATGTATAATGTGCTTTACCTGGTGCAAAGAGTATAATGTCCGTTACCTGGCACAATGTGTATAATGTGCTCTGCCTGGCGCAAAGTGTATAACGTGCTCTGCCTGGTGCAATGTGTATAACGTGCTCTGCCTGGTGCAATATGTGTAACGTGCTTTACCTGGTGCAAAGTGTATAACGTGCTCTGCCTGGTGCAATGTGTAAAAATGTTCTTTGCCTGGAGCAATGTGTATAATGTGCTCTGCCTGGCGCAAAGTGTATAATGTGCTTTACCTGGTGCAATGTGTATAATGTTCTTTACCTGGTGCAATGTGTATAATGTGCTCTGCCTGGCGCAAAGTGTATACCATGCTCTACCTGGCACAAAGTGTAGAATGTGCTCTATCTGGCGCAATATGTATAACATGCTCTACTTAGCGCAGTGTCACGATCCGGGTATCTGGACGCCATTTCTTACCCATCAGATGCCTCCTAAGGTTGGCTCAGCGCTCCAGGACCGGATCCCATCTGTTATCCTGATGTTTACATTCCTGTATCCTCTCCTGTCACTCTGAGACGCGGTCACAGTAAACGCCATATTACACCTGGCATGGCGTCTCCCGCGGCCTCCGCCGCCGTCCCTGAGCTTCTGCATGCAGAGTGTCTGAGTGGCGATTACGTCAGCCGCGGCCTCCGCTGTGTCCGCGTGGTTGGATGTGCACCTGTCAGCTTGGCGCCTCCTGTCTCCGGTGGCCGGCGCCGCCATTACTGTTTTCATTACCACATGGATTACAAACCAAACTTCCCTCCAAGTGTCTGCATGGGCGCAGCCATCTTGGATTCTGTCAGCTGATCATTTCCACCAATCTGTTCTTAGTATTGATAATCTGCATAATTGCCTAGCCAATCCCTTCCTTGCTGCAGGTATAAATACACTGTGCCTGAGCAAGGAAGGCGTCAGTGCTTTGGTTGTCAAACCTAGTTCCAGTTTGTCTCTCTCCTGTGATTGTCTTCCAAGTTCCAGCTCCTGTCTCCAGACTTCTGCTATAGAGACCCGCACCAGCATTCCATCTGCGGTGTAGCCTGACTCTCCGATCCATTCTGGACTCACCTGTTTCCAGCTACAACATCACCTGCTTCCAGCTCAGCTTCCAGCAGTGTACAGCTTCTCTTAAAGGGCCGGTGTCCTTTCTGCAGTTTACCACTCTCCACCGGTATTATTATTTCTCCGCTCTCAAATTCTACATTTCATCTATATTGCATCGCTCTCAAGCTTTATTTATTATTTAACTGGTTCCAGCCAGTATCCACTCCGTGCCAACACCTGTCTGGTTCTAACCAGTACCCACAGCAGCATTTTATCTACAGCAGTCCTGCTTTCCCTGGAACACCAGCTGGTACGACCCTGGGCTTTCCTCATTGCTACAGTTGAGCCTGGTAAGGACTTTCCAACTTGCAGATAATAAGAACTGTCTCATACCACCAGAGCTCTGTGGCCCCTGCCACCCTGTAGTACCCAGGAACTGTATTATTATTTCTCTGCTGATTTTTATGTTTCTTTTTACTGCTACTGTGATGCATGGAGTTTGTCATAAATAAATATCATTGACTTTTACTCAAGTTGTCGTGGTCACGCCTTCGGGCGGTTTCTCTTCATGTTACTTACATGTCCAGGGGTCTGATACAACCTCCCAGGTTCCGGTACATCTCAGCCCCTACAACTGAGGCTGCCTTCCGTCAGCTCAGGCCCTCAGTTGTGACAGTAAGCACTGACCAAATGAATCCAGCCGGAGACCAGGATCAAGCGGCCAGGCCGATGCAAGAACTGGCAGCCCGACTTGAACATCAGGAGGCTGCACAGGGCCACATCATCCGCTGTCTCCAGGATCTCTCTACTCGGCTGGATGGGATTCAGACAACTCTCCGTGGATCAGGCGCATCTGGGGCGTCAACCACAGTGACTCCAACTATAAACCCACCCACCTTACCCGTTTCTGCTCCACGTCTTCATCTTCCAACGCCAGCAAAATTTGACGGATCTCCAAGATTCTGCAGGGGATTTCTCAACCAGTGTGAGATTCAGTTTGAGCTACAACCTGGCAATTTTCCCAGTGACCGTACAAAAATTGCCTACATCATCTCTCTTCTCAGTGGCTCAGCCCTCGACTGGGCATCACCGTTATGGGAGAGGTCCGACACCCTGCTATCTTCTTACACTGCATTCGTGTCAACTTTCAGGCGCATCTTCGACGAGCCAGGCCGGGTAACTTCAGCTTCGTCTGAGATTCTCCGTTTACGCCAGGGATCACGTACTGTAGGACAATATCTTATACAGTTCCAGATTCTGGCATCTGAACTGGCATGGAACGACGAGGCCCTGTATGCTGCATTCTGGCATGGTTTATCCGAGCGTATTAAAGATGAGTTAGCTACCAGAGACTTACCCTCCAAGTTAGATGAGCTAATCTCACTTTGTACGAAAGTTGACTTACGTTTCAGAGAGAGAGCAACTGAGCGTGGAAGATCATCTGCTCCAAAATCTTCTGCTCCTCCTCCTCGCCAACTGTCACCAACTAAAGATGAACCCATGCAAATTGGCCGTTCCCGTTTAACTCCTGCTGAGCGCCGAAGACGTCTCTCTGAGTCTCTCTGTCTGTATTGTGCAGCTCCGTCTCACACTATTAATGCCTGTCCCAAACGTCCGGGAAACTCCAAATCCTAGCTCGCCAAGGAGAGGGCCGGCTAGGAGTAATGATCTCCTCTCCATCTCCTCAAGATTGTAATCTCCCAGTCTCGCTTCAAGTTGCTCAACGTTATCAGAACGTCATTGCCCTCCTGGATTCCGGAGCAGCTGGGAACTTTATTACCGAAGCCTATGTTAAACGGTGGTCCCTACCCACCGAGAGACTTCCTTCCTCCTTTTCCTTAACTGCCGTGGATGGCAGTGAAATTTTTGATACAGTTATTGCTCTAAGGACTCTACCAGTTCGTCTGAGAGTGGGAGTTCTTCATTCCGAACTTATTTCACTTTTAGTGATTCCAAGAGCCACACATCCTGTGGTCCTGGGCCTTCCATGGCTCTGTCTTCACAATCCTACAATTGATTGGACGACTACGCAAATTCTGGCATGGGGTCCCTCCTGTGCTGAGACATGTTTGTTTAAAGTGTTGCCTGTCTGTTCTTCCTCCCCCAGGTCGTCTGATGTTCCACCTCCTCCATATCAAGATTTCACGGATGTGTTCAGTAAAGCTTCTGCTGATATCCTTCCTCCTCATAGAGAATGGGACTGCCCGATTGATCTCGTTCCAGGGAAGGTTCCACCTCGAGGCCGAACTTATCCGTTGTCTCTGCCTGAGACGCATTCTATGGAGGAATACATTAAAGAGAACCTAGCAAAGGGGTTCATTCGACCTTCTTCTTCTCCAGCCGGCGCAGGCTTCTTTTTTGTAAAAAAGAAAGATGGTGGTCTGCGGCCGTGCATCGACTACAGAGGTTTGAACAACATTACCATCAAGAACCGCTATCCTTTACCCCTGATTACTGAGCTCTTTGACAGAGTTAGCGGAGCTACCATCTTTACAAAGCTGGACTTGAGAGGTGCATACAATCTCATCCGGATCCGTGAGGGTGACGAGTGGAAGACCGCATTTAACACCCGTGACGGACATTATGAGTACCTCGTCATGCCCTTCGGATTGAGCAATGCTCCAGCTGTCTTCCAGCATTTCGTCAATGAGATTTTCAGAGACATTCTATACCGTCATGTCGTGGTCTATCTAGATGATATCCTCATTTTTGCCAACAATTTAGAGGAACATCGTTTTTGGGTAAAGGAGGTTCTGTCCCGTCTCCGTGTCAATCATCTCTATTGCAAATTAGAGAAATGCGTCTTTGAAGTCAAGTCCATTCCGTTTCTAGGGTACATTGTGTCCGGTTCCGGACTAGAGATGGATCCTGAGAAACTACAAGCAATCCAGAATTGGCCGGTACCCTTAACCCTCAAAGGGGTCCAGAGGTTCTTAGGGTTCGCCAATTATTACCGAAAGTTTATACGAGACTTTTCCACCATTGTGGCGCCTATTACTGCTTTCACCAAGAAGGGTGCTAACCCGTCCAAGTGGTCTGAAGAAGCCATGCAAGCTTTTCATCTTTTAAAACAGAGGTTCATCTCTGCGCCTGTCCTGAAACAGCCTGACATCGACTCTCCTTTCATCTTAGAGGTGGATGCCTCCTCCGTTGGAGTAGGAGCGGTGTTATCTCAGAGGGCTAAAGATGGCCATTTACATCCTTGCAGTTTCTTCTCACGGAAGTTCTCCCCAGCGGAGCGCAACTACGCCATTGGCGACCAGGAGTTGCTAGCCATCAAGCTCGCTCTAGAGGAGTGGAGATATCTGTTGGAGGGAGCTTCTCATTCAATCACCATCCTTACAGACCACAAGAACCTTCTATATCTGAAAGGCGCACAATGTCTCAACCCTCGTCAGGCCAGATGGGCACTTTTCTTTTCCAGGTTCGACTTTAAACTCCAGTTCTGTCCGGGCTCTCAGAATCGCAAGGCCGATGCCCTTTCCCGCTCATGGGAGCAAGAAAATGAGTCAGAGTCTTCAGACAAGCATCCTATTATAAATCCGTTGGCATTCTCCACGGTAGGGATGGACTCTACGCCCCCATCAGGGAAAAGTTTTGTGAAGCCGACACTAAGGAAGAAGCTCATGCATTGGGCCCATGCTTCCCGCTTTGCCGGACATACAGGTATCCAAAAATCCCTGGAGTTTATCTCTAGGTCCTATTGGTGGCCAACTCTGAAAAAGGACGTTTTGGAGTTTATTGCATCTTGCCCAAAGTGTGCTCAACATAAAGTATCCCGCCAGTCGCCTGCGGGGCAACTGGTTCCACTATCTGTTCCCCGTCGACCATGGACCCATTTGTCGATGGATTTTATTACAGATTTGCCCATGTGCAACAAGTTTAATACCATCTGGGTGGTAGTTGACCGGTTCACCAAGATGGCACACTTCATTCCTCTTACCGGTCTTCCGTCAGCTTCCAAGTTTGCTCAAGTATTCATACAAGAGATCTTTCGACTCCACGGTCTTCCAGAAGAAATTATCTCAGATCGAGGAGTTCAATTCACAGCCAAATTCTGGCGAAGTTTATGTCAAGTCCTCCAAGTCAAGCTAAAGTTTTCCACGGCTTACCATCCTCAGACCAATGGTCAAACTGAGAGGGTGAATCAGGACTTGGAGTCCTTCCTCCGCATCTATGTGTCCTCCTCTCAAGATGACTGGGTTCAATTACTTCCCTGGGCCGAGTTCTGTCATAACAACCAGTATCATTCTTCATCTTCTTCAACACCATTCTTCACCAACTTTGAATTCCACCCTAAAGTCCCTGAGTTCCAACCGCTTCCAGCAACTTCTGTTCCCGCAGTGGATATCACCTTGCATCAGTTTGCCAATATCTGGAAGAGCGTACGATCAGCTCTGCTCAAGGCATCGTTCAGGTACAAGAAGTTTGCGGATAAGAAGCGTCGAGCAGTTCCTGCTCTCAAGGTGGGTGATCGGGTATGGTTATCCACGAAGAATTTGAGGTTGAGTTCCCAGTATGAAGTTTGCACCTCGCTATATCGGTCCTTTCAAGATTGAACAAATCATCAATCCTGTTGCTTACAGACTCCAATTGCCTCCCTTCTTAAAAATACCCAGGACATTCCATGTTTCCCTGTTGAAACCACTGATCTTGAATCGGTTTCATTCCTCACTTCCTCCAACTCCGAAAGTCCAAACTCAACGAGGCGTTGAGTATGAAGTAGCCAAGATCCTGGACTCACGTCACCGTTACGGTCAACTACAATATCTTATTGACTGGAAGGGTTATGGCCCTGAGGAACGTTCATGGACCAATGCTTCTGATGTCCATGCTCCTGCCTTGGTCCGGAGATTCCATTCCAAGTTTCCTCAAAAGCCAAAGAAGTGTCCTGGGGCCACTCCTAAAGGGGGGGGTGCTGTCACGATCCGGGTATCTGGACGCCATTTCTTACCCATCAGATGCCTCCTAAGGTTGGCTCAGCGCTCCAGGACCGGATCCCATCTGTTATCCTGATGTTTACATTCCTGTATCCTCTCCTGTCACTCTGAGACGCGGTCACAGTAAACGCCATATTACACCTGGCATGGCGTCTCCCGCGGCCTCCGCCGCCGTCCCTGAGCTTCTGCATGCAGAGTGTCTGAGTGGCGATTACGTCAGCCGCGGCCTCCGCTGTGTCCGCGTGGTTGGATGTGCACCTGTCAGCTTGGCGCCTCCTGTCTCCGGTGGCCGGCGCCGCCATTACTGTTTTCATTACCACATGGATTACAAACCAAACTTCCCTCCAAGTGTCTGCATGGGCGCAGCCATCTTGGATTCTGTCAGCTGATCATTTCCACCAATCTGTTCTTAGTATTGATAATCTGCATAATTGCCTAGCCAATCCCTTCCTTGCTGCAGGTATAAATACACTGTGCCTGAGCAAGGAAGGCGTCAGTGCTTTGGTTGTCAAACCTAGTTCCAGTTTGTCTCTCTCCTGTGATTGTCTTCCAGGTTCCAGCTCCTGTCTCCAGACTTCTGCTATAGAGACCCGCACCAGCATTCCATCTGCGGTGTAGCCTGACTCTCCGATCCATTCTGGACTCACCTGTTTCCAGCTACAACATCACCTGCTTCCAGCTCAGCTTCCAGCAGTGTACAGCTTCTCTTAAAGGGCCGGTGTCCTTTCTGCAGTTTACCACTCTCCACCGGTATTATTATTTCTCCGCTCTCAAATTCTACATTTCATCTATATTGCATCGCTCTCAAGCTTTATTTATTATTTAACTGGTTCCAGCCAGTATCCACTCCGTGCCAACACCTGTCTGGTTCTAACCAGTACCCACAGCAGCATTTTATCTACAGCAGTCCAGCTTTCCCTGGAACACCAGCTGGTACGACCCTGGGCTTTCCTCATTGCTACAGTTGAGCCTGGTAAGGACTTTCCAACTTGCAGATAATAAGAACTGTCTCATACCACCAGAGCTCTGTGGCCCCTGCCACCCTGTAGTACCCAGGAACTGTATTATTATTTCTCTGCTGATTTTTATGTTTCTTTTTACTGCTACTGTGATGCATGGAGTTTGTCATAAATAAATATCATTGACTTTTACTCAAGTTGTCGTGGTCACGCCTTCGGGCGGTTTCTCTTCATGTTACTTACATGTCCAGGGGTCTGATACAACCTCCCAGGTTCCGGTACATCTCAGCCCCTACAACTGAGGCTGCCTTCCGTCAGCTCAGGCCCTCAGTTGTGACACGCAGTGTGCATAGGAGGTTCTACCTGGGGCAATGTGCATAAGCGGCACTACTGTGTGGTGTAATGTGAATTGGCACTATTATGTGGCCACACCCCTTCCCCATGAAGCCATGCCCCTAAAATTTGATTTGATTAACCCTTATGAGTAATAATCCCACCCACTTCACAGACTCCAACTCCCTAAACAGACCCCACACCTATTAGGGCTGCTTCAATACATTTCCCGGGCTGGTATTTTATCCCAATCCGCCCCTGTTGTCATTTAACTCTTCATGCATAGAGGCCACTACAATGGACAGCCATTATCTCCTATAGAAATTCTCTTTTGACATCACTAGTTTTGTTCTTTGGGCCTCTACCAAACTTAAAAGTAGTGATGTGCACCGGAAATTTTTCGGGTTTTGTGTTTTGGTTTTGGATTCGGTTCTGCGGCAGTGTTTTGGATTCGGACGCGTTTTGGCAAAACCTCCCTGAAATTTTTTTGCCGGATTCGGGTGTGTTTTGGATTCGTTTTTTTTTTTTTACAAAAAACCCTCAAAAACAGCTTAAATCATAGAATTTGGGGGTCATTTTGATCCCATAGTATTATTAACCTCAACAACCATAATTTCCACTCATTTCCAGTCTATTCTGAACACCTCACAATATTATTTTTAGTCCTAAAATTTGCACCGAGGTCGCTGGATGACTAAGCTAAGCGACCCAAGAGGCCGACACAAACACCTGCCCCATCTAGGAGTGGCACTGCAGTGTCAGATAGGATGGCCGATTTAAAAAATAGTCCCCAAACAGCACATGATGCAAAGAAAAAAAAGAGGTGCACCAAGGTCGCTGGATGGCTAAGCTAAGCGACCCAAGTGGCCAACACAAACACCTGGCCCATCTAGGAGTGGCACTGCAGTGTCAGACAGGATGGCCGATTTAAAAAATAGTCTCCAAACAGCACATGATGCAAAGAAAAAAAGAGGTGCACCAAGGTCGCTGGATGGCTAAGCTAAGGGACCCAAGTGGCCGACACAAACACCTGGCCCACCTAGGAGTGGCACTGCAGTTTTCTAGCGAGAGGATGAGTGCTTCCATCCTCATGTGAATCTGAACCACTAGCCATGAACATAGGACAGGGCCTCAGCCGTTCCTTGCCACTCCATGTCGTAAATGGCATATTGGCAAGTTTACGCTTCTCATCAGATGCTTTTAATTTTGATTTTTGGGTCATTTTACTGAACTTTTGTAGTATACTTGACGACACAGAGGTAGAGCAATGGACTACTGTACCGTACTGCTATATATATACTGGTGGTCAGCAAAATTCTGCACTGTCCTCCTACTATATAATATTGCGCACAACTAAAATGCACCACAGGTATGGATGGATAGTAAACTTGATGACACAGAGGTAGGTAGAGCAGTAGACTACTGTACCGTACTGCTATATATTATATACTGGTGGTCAGCAAAATTCTGCACTGTCCTCCTACTATATAATACTGCGCACAACTAAAATGCACCACAGGTATGGATGGATAGTATACTTGACGACACAGAGGTAGGTAGAGCAGTGGCCTACTGTACCGTACTGCTATATATTATATACTGGTGGTCAGCAAAATTCTGCACTGTCCTCCTACTATATAATACTGCGCACAACTAAAATGCACCACAGGTATGGATGGATAGTATACTTGATGACACAAAGGTAGGTAGAGCAGTGGCCTACTGTACCGTACTGCTATATATTATATACTGGTGGTCAGCAAAATTCTGCACTGTCCTCCTACTATATAATATTGCGCACAACTAAAATGCACCACAGGTATGGATGGATAGTATACTTGATGACACAGAGGTAGGTAGAGCAGTGGACTACTGTACCGTACTGCTATATATTATATACTGGTGGTCAGCAAAATTCTGCACTGTCCTCCTACTATATAATACTGTGCACAACTAAAATGCACCACAGGTATGGATGGATAGTATACTTGACGACACAGAGGTAGGTAGAGCAGTGGACTACTGTACCGTACGACTTTATAATACTGGTCGTCACTGGTCAGCAAAATTCTGCACTGTCCTCCTATACTACAATGCAGCACAGATATGGAGCATTTTTCAGGCAGAGAACGTAGATATTTTGAGCACACTGAGCACAGATATTTGCAAGCACACTGAGCACAGATATTTGCAACACACTGAGCACAGATATTTGCAGCACACTGAACACAGAAACACGGAAACTGCACGTACTCTCCCTGTCATCTCCAATGCACGAGTAAAAATGGCGGCGACGCGCAGCTCTTTATATAGAATACGAATCTCACGAGAATCCAACAGCGGGATGATGACGTTCGGGCGCACTCGGGTTAACCGAGCAAGGCGGGAGGTTCCGAGTCTGCCTCAGAACCGTGTGAAATGGGTGAAGTTCAGGGGGGTTCGGATTCCGAGAAACCGGACCCGCTCATCACTACTTAGAAGGTATGCCACACACCTAGTGACAACTTTTTTTTTTTTTTTACAAAATAATGTTTATTGAAAGGATTTTCAAAAATAATGTCAAATGGGAGGTAGACAGAAGGAATCCAGGGAGTAGGGGAAGGGTAGATACAGCAGTTCACACAAATAACAGAGCTATCAATTGAGTATCGCCCAGCTTAGAGAAAATACACACATATCATCAAACAAAAGACCCATAGACTTACAGATATCCACTAATTACATCATATGTCTTTTAAAAATACGTAAGTGGCAACAACTGGTGAACCTTGTGGTTTAATTCAGAAACCAAAATTCAAAGGCGTGGGAGCATTATGATAGGTCAGCCAGGGGGACCAGGTGGCAGAGAAGGGGAGCGCATCATTGTCCACAATGCTGGATAGAAATTCCATTTGCTAGGTATCCCAAATTGCACTAGTTATAGCAGTCATAGAGGGAATAGGTTGGGATTTCCAATGTAGAGCTATTTTGCACTTCACTGTGTTTATAATGTGCCAAATAAGTTTTTGGATGGTCTGGCAGTTCCTGGAATGTCCCAGGGTAACAAAAAAAAGGACAGCGAAGTCGGTACACTGATGCCTGTAATTTGAGATATAAGCCCCCATACAGCCGTGGCAACTTTTATTTCCTTCAAAAAAAAAAAAAAAAGTGCAAAATAAAATGGCTGAGAAAGGTTTATCAGCACCAAGCATTTCAAGGATTTCTGTAAAATATTTTCTTAAGATAGCAGAGCAGGTAAGTAAATAAAAAAACAAAGAAAGTAACATTTAAGGCACAATATGGTAGATGTTTTGATTAAACACTTATTTTTTTCACAGTTGTTGTCCACTTCAGTGGATGTCACGCAATACAAAGATCCATACTGTGTGCAAGGCTTATCCTGGCATATAGGTCTAACCTAAATATTTTCCTCATATAATAGCTATATATGCACATTCTGACAGCTGATAGTCGTATATGTATCATTATATGTTTTCTTAACTTTTTTAAATTGTCAATTATGTCAAATTATTAGCATTAGTAGCTGCTGTGGTAGTAGTGGTAGATGCTTTATTAGTGGTGTTTTTATATTTTCCAGATATCAAGAGCATCTAGCAACAGTGTTAGGAACAGAGTGTTATAACACACACAATGGGAGTTGATCTTATGGATCAATGGGGCAGATGTATAAAGCCTGGAGAAGTAATAAAGCAGGGACAAAACAGTGATAAGTGGAAGGTGATAATGCACCATCCAATCAGCTCCTAACTGTCATTGTTTAAACCCATAATGATTGGTAGAAGCGTTATCACCTTCCACTTATCACTGCTTTATCACTTTTCCAGGCTTAATACATATGCCACACTGTGTTGCGATGTACTCACACAGACCTAAAAACAGGAGATGGTACATACAGGTATTCATTCACTATCTTGATGTGTCTTATGTAAATGCATGGCTGCTGTATCAAATGTCTGGATTCAATTACAAGAATCATTTGGATTAAAGGCATCCATTGCTTGACAATGCTGGCTCTAAGGAGCAATGACAAAGACGAAGACTAAGTGAGACACTACCTCCGTTGAAGCACAGGGCCATGTCAAAGTCAACCCCTGAATTCAGGTTCAGTGTGTTAAGTCACTGGCGAAAGCTTACAGATGTAAAACATGATAATACTGGCCAAAATACAGCTTGTAGACGTAAAACTAAGTACATCTGCAAGTAGTGTGTTGAGCCTTTGGGTGCTTCTCCAACTTTCATGTTTTGAAGATCAGTTAAATTTAGTACATGAGAATGGTTAACTTTCTAGGTACCTTATGACGCAAACTCAGAAGTAAATGAAAATATATGTGCTAGAAATACTGATGATATTTTTATTTCTGGATGGTATATCCATAAATAGGTGTATAACGTGTACTGTTTTCAACTTTTGGCTTCTGGAAAAGACATATAGTAGGCAACATGATAAGAACATATAGGAAACATTTTCCATGATAATAGGGCAATTTTTTATGTTGCAGATGTACAATGTCCACTCAAATGGACATGTATATAACTCCTTTAGTTTTATAGTTTAAATAAAATTAAAAACTTTTTTGTGTCTTTAAAATCCTTTAAGATGAAAACATATTTTTCAAAAATATTGCATTAGGTCATCATAATTCATGTATGAAAAAGTTAAAGATGGACTACTGTATTCAATGCTCTCTTGTTGATTTGGGTACAGGCTTCAATTTAAACATAAGATCAAAACCCAAACCCAAACACATGAAAATTAAACATGTATACATCTAGTGGTACCAATCTTATTGTTTGTGACTTTCTAAAGCAAAAGTCAGACACAATATTACGCACACATATTATGGTATAAACAAACTGCTTATTTTGGCACATACGGGGTAATTCAGATCTGATCGCTGCTGTGCGTTTTCACACAGTGGGCGATCAGATCTGAACTGCGCAGGCGTATGCACCACTATGCGCCACTGCATCGCACAACAGCGACAGGCATCGGCGCCTAGCGACGGGATGGTGCGAAAAATCCAAATGGATGGGCGTTCGCAATGTCAGCAGGATTTCATAGCAGTGGCTGAGTAAGTCCTGGGCTACGCAGATACTGCACAAACTGATTTTTGTGCAGCTCTGCAAAAGAAGCGATCGCACACTTGCACAGGCTTTTCCCCTCCCCCATAGGCGGCGACTATCTGATCACAGGGCAGCAAATAACGCAGCCCAGCGATCAGATCTGAATTACCCCCATAGCACTTTAAACAGTATTACATTGTTATTTTTTTTTGTCTTTTGCTCAGGTCATTATAAGAACTTAGATCATTATAAGAAGAAACATCTCCCACAGAGAGCCGGGAAGGCTGTTCACAGCGCAGTTTCCAGCTCTCTGGTTTAGCCCCCATCCGAAGCATGTGTGTCTAGGAAAGTGGGAGTGTGCCAGTTTCCTTGGTCGACCACTGTGTCTACAGTCCTCAACATTGCCCATTTCTTTGTGCGTCAATGCTGAGAAATATAGGCAGGTACCTTTCCATCATGTAATACCATCAGGGAGACATCTGATTGGCTCCAAGTTTATTCTGCAGCAGGACAATGACCCCAAACATACAGCCAATGTCATTAAGAACTATCTTCAGCATAAAGAAGAACAAAGATTCCTGGAAGTGATGATATGGGCCCCACAGAGCCCAGATCTCAGCATCAACATCATACATGACAATGTATTAAATTGCATAGTAATGTTTCATATACATTTGGGCAGGGCCGTCTTAACAGCATTGTAGACCGTGGGCAAAGCAATGCACTGAAGCCCCTACCCACCCATTCACAATAATACATATAAGAAAAAAATCATGACCTACCCCTTCTGCGGCCCGCGCCTTCTAACCACTTGCTTCCATACAGTGAATGGTTGTCATCACTATGATAGCTCCAGCCATCCACCAATCAGCATGATAACAGCCATTCACTATCCGGCTGCAGACTGGGAGTCAGGTAGAGATTGCTGCCTGGCTGTTCTGATTGTGTGTAATTCTCGATCAGAGCATCTGGACAGCATTCTCTACCTGCCTCCCAAAATAAGCTCCGTAGGTACAAGCCTGCCCCTGCTGAATGGCCCCTGTAATCGTGGGGCCCTGGTCAGCTGCCCAGTGTGCCTATATGTTAAGATGGCCCTGCATACTTCAAGATACATGGAAACACACACTTATGTGCACTCATATACATATATATTCCCATTAATAGTGGAAAACATGCTGCTTTTTGTTTATTTATACTGTACATTTGCATAAGAACATACCACTAGCACAATGCAAACTTTTCATTTTCAACCCAGCAGCTGGCTCAGTCTCCTTGCCAATCATGTTTTCGCAAAGGAAGCTTGGCAAGGACACCCACACTGGTATCAATGCGGAGGTTAGTTATGTAAGAGCCTGTGCGGCAGAAATGGACCAGTGTGTGGTGATGGGTCACAGTAGAGTCGGACATTGCGTTGGCTGCAGCTAATAAAACCCACAGCCACTGCCAATGCCATTTAAAAGAAGAATGTTTCTTTCAAATACATTTTTCAAATATCTTGCTTGGAGACTATGTGGCACCCTATAGGAGCTGGTGCCCTAGGCAGCTGCCTAATGGTAGCATCTGCACTGATTATCAGAGGGACAAACGCTTCAGCCCTTCACCAATGTTTTTTACATGCTTATGCTAAATTTGTACTGTTATTTCTTTTTTTTTTCATATTGCAATGCAATTCTGTCATTCACAAACACCTAAAGACACAGTCCTCAGTCATTAGCCAGACAATGGATAAGAGGACGCCGGACTTATTATTGGAGTTGTCAGGGACAGAAATGTATCCTCTCTTGGTGTTAACACATTACAAGCACTGATAACTTAGAACAACTTTGTATCAGATGCATCGGCAAACACATGGAAAATTCCTGCAAAACAATTAACATACAGTTTTATTCTTTATATAAAACATATTAAAGCATATGTTGTCATTTTTCAGGTAGTAGGTTCACTTTATAAATAATTATTTTGTATTAGTCATTTATTATTAGCCTGATACAGTAGCTTGGCTTTATTTACATCAAAAAGCAGGAATAAAAGGACATAGGTAAAATACTTAAAGGATATTTATTACCTGTTAATATTGGTCTTTCACCATATAACATGGTTACATTTTCCTTTGAATATGTGCTTTTCAATTCTATAAATACATTTTTTGGGGAAGGGAAGAATCTTGTTGCGTCTTATGTACACAATACATCACAAACATATTTTTTCAGAAACAACATTTTCATAAAATACCTTGTATGTTATCTGAACTATGTTTTCATATATCAAAAAGAGAAAAAATCCTTTTAAGCATTTGCTTTAAAAGTTGATTGTCCCTTACAGTTAGTAAATGTTGGCAAGTGCCAACAATCGTTCCACAAGTATCCTTACAAAACTGTCTTTATTTATAACGATGGGGGCGTCACTGGTGCCCATGATGGTGCCAGTCTATCATGTGCCGAAACATCATATTGGTTGTCTTCTAGGTCTGTGTTTCCACCTTCATATAAAGGAGAGCTCATAGAGGGTGAGGGGACTATTTGATTGTATGGTGTATAATGAGCAGTAGAGCTTCTTATGTATGGAGAACTCAAACCATTGGCAATCCCGCTTGCTTGCGACAGTGGCGCAATAGTGCTGTTACTCACAGACCATAAACTTGGATACTGACTGGAAAACATAGTGAAAATAGTCATTTATCTCCATGAATAATAAAAAATAAAAATACATTGACTAGTAACATGACTTATATGTTTTTGAAATTTTGATTAGTTAACTGTTCACATTTCTTTAGATTTAAAAAGTAACGTAATATTGTGCAACAACACCCAGATTGTTATCTAGCTCTATCTACCAACCACACATAGGGATGAATGCATCAAAAGGAAAAAAATGCAGTCAAACCTCTGAAAATGCCATTTTCAAGCACATTCTGGAGGATGGACCCGGTAGGCAACACCATCTATAGACGGTGTGTGTAATAGAAACCTATGGCCTTCTTTTTGCAGGGACTCAATTGGATCCATTGCTCATCCTCTGCAATCCTCCATTGAGAAAATAAGAACTTATTTCAAAAATTGTAAGACTACTATAGCAACACTGACTTCAGTAACTGGATTCCACCCCTCTAACAAATGGATTTTTGGTGCAGTAGCCCAGGTTCTATAGTAGCATCTTGTGGACTCAAAGATATGACTAATTTAATGACACCTGTTGTGAGCCTGTATATCTGGCCCACTCATTAATTCCTAGCCAAACAATTATTATTTCATAGTATACAGTAATGTATATAGATATCTTGGAAAGGGAAGAGGTTATAATACCGCTAGTCAGGGTCCTGGACATCACAATGCTGACGTTGGAATCCCGACTAGTGGAGAAATACCGCCACCGGAATCCCGGCGCCACAGGCTTTTCTCCCTCTATCAGTGTCCACAACACCCATAGAGGGAGAATATAATCTGTGGCGAGTGCAGCGAGCCACCGCGCCGGTAGCGTGGTGAGAGCAGCATGGCAAGTGCAGCGAGCCTGCAAGGGGCTTGGTAGTGCTCGCCTCGCCACCGACACATCGGTGGCCAGGATCCTGCTGCCTATGTACTGATGGCCAGGATCCTGGCCACCAGTTTTTCATGAGGATCCCCTTGGAAAGCCTGCTACAAAATGTCTTTCAGAAGCCTACAAGAATTGCCAATTTAATAATTGTGGCCAGGATATTTGTAGTAGACTAATGGGTTTCAGTATATTAGGTTGGCAGTGACTATGTCAACATTCAGCATGTGGGCACTGAGGAAATGTCGACACGGTCACAATGTTGACAATACAGTTTTCATGTATGTCAATATTTTATCCACTTGTCAAACATGTTTATGGCCTATGAAGAGCTAAAATAGTTTAATACAAAACAATTTGTAAAATTAATACGCTTGGTGTCATTACATTTCAGTTTCTTTATTATGTATTACTCTGAAATATTAATACATACCAAGAGTTAGATGGAGCTCCCCCTGTGTGATTTATTGACAGCATTCCAGTGTGTGTTTGCATCTGCAAACCAGGCCAGTGTTCATTTGACTGGAACACAGGAAGACAGGCAGACGAATTCTCTGTGTAACTTGCTGCAAGAAATTAATATTAAACAATTAAGAATGTATCCCTTTAGCAGTTCTGCCATTTATTTATTTTATAAATGTTTTGTGCCAAAATGCAACACAACAGTGTTTTCTGAGGCTTGAGAAAGCTACTGAGCCATTTTGTCTTTCTTGCTCTTTATTAAAAAATATATACAGGTTGAGTATCCCTTATCCAAAATGCTTGGGACCAGAAGTATTTTGGATATCGGATTTTTCCGTATTTTGGAATAATTGCATACCATATCATGGCGATGGGACCTAAGTCTAAGCACAGAATGCATTTATGTTTCATATATACCTTATACACACAGCCTGAAGGTCATTTTAGCCATTATTTTAATAACTTTGTGCATTAAACAAAGTGTGTGAACATTCATACAATTCATTTATGTTTCATATACACCTTATACACACAGCCTGAAGGTCATTTAATACAATATTTTTAATAACTCTGTGCATTAAACAAAGTGTGTGAACATTCATACAATTCATTTATGTTTCATATACACCTTATACACAGAGCCTGAAGGTCATTTAATACAATATTTTTAATAACTCTGTGCATTAAACAAAGTTTGTGTACATTGTAGAGATGAGCGCCTGAAATTTTTCGGGTTTTGTGTTTTGGTTTTGGGTTCGGTTCCGCGGCCGTGTTTTGGGTTCGAACGCGTTTTGGCAAAACCTCACCGAATTATTTTTGTCGGATTCGGGTGTGTTTTGGATTCGGGTGTTTTTTTCCAAAAACACTAAAAAACAGCTTAAATCATAGAATTTGGGGGTCATTTTGATCCCAAAGTATTATTAACCTCAAAAACCATAATTTACACTCATTTTCAGTCTATTCTGAATACCTCACACCTCACAATATTATTTTTAGTCCTAAAATTTGCACCGAGGTCGCTGTGTGAGTAAGATAAGCGACCCTAGTGGCCGACACAAACACCGGGCCCATCTAGGAGTGGCACTGCAGTGTCACGCAGGATGTCCCTTCCAAAAAACCCTCCCCAAACAGCACATGACGCAAAGAAAAAAAGAGGCGCAATGAGGTAGCTGTGTGAGTAAGATTAGCGACCCTAGTGGCCGACACAAACACCGGGCCCATCTAGGAGTGGCACTGCAGTGTCACGCAGGATGGCCCTTCCAAAAAACCCTCCCCAAACAGCACATGACGCAAAGAAAAAAAGAGGCGCAATGAGGTAGCTGACTGTGTGAGTAAGATTAGCGACCCTAGTGGCCGACACAAACACCGGGCCCATCTAGGAGTGGCACTGCAGTGTCACGCAGGATGGCCCTTCCAAAAAACCCTCCCCAAACAGCACATGACGCAAAGAAAAAAAGAGGCGCAATGAGGTAGCTGACTGTGTGAGTAAGATTAGCGACCCTAGTGGCCGACACAAACACCGGGCCCATCTAGGAGTGGCACTGCAGTGTCACGCAGGATGTCCCTTCCAAAAAACCCTCCCCAAACAGCACATGACGCAAAGAAAAAAAGAGGCGCAATGAGGTAGCTGTGTGAGTAAGATTAGCGACCCTAGTGGCCGACACAAACACCGGGCCCATCTAGGAGTGGCACTGCAGTGTCACGCAGGATGTCCCTTCCAAAAAACCCTCCCCAAACAGCACATGACGCAAAGAAAAAAAGAGGCGCAATGAGGTAGCTGACTGTGTGAGTAAGATTAAGACAATTTTATTTTAGGTTTTGGAGTCCTTTTTTTACTGATATTTGGTGTTTTGGTTTTGACATGCTCTGTACTATGCCATTGGGCATCGGCCTTGGCAGACGACGTTGCTGGCATTTCATCGTCTCGGCCATGACTAGTGGCAGCAGCTTCAGCACGAGGTGGAAGTGGATCTTGATCTTTCCCTAATTTTGGAACCTCAACATTTTTGTTCTCCATATTTTAATAGGCACAACTAAAAGGCACCTCAGGTAAACAATGCAGATGGATGGATTGGATACTAGTATACAATTATGGACGGGCTGCCGAGTGCCGACACAGAGGTAGCCACAGCCGTGAACTACCGCACTGTACTGTGTCTGCTGCTAATATATAGACTGGTTGATAAAGAGATAGTATACTCGTAACTAGTATGTATGTATAAAGAAAGAAAAAAAAACCACGGTTAGGTCACTGGTATATACAATTATGGACGGGCTGCCGAGTGCCGACACAGAGGTAGCCACAGCCGTGAACTACCGCACTGTACTGTGCAGTGGTGCAAGTGGGCGGGTACGGGTGGGTACGGCGTACCCGTAAGAATTTAGCCGTGGGTACGCCGTACCCACACCGACGGGCCGCCGCTCCTCTTCCTTCCCTCCCTCCCCCACGCCGCACCGCCGCACACGCCTCTGATGTGAGGGCAGGAGAGTGCAGCCTGCGCCTCTCGTTCCCCTCAGTCTCCGGTGGGTGTTTCAGTTTACTTCAGCGCCGATCCGTGAGCCAATCAGAGCTCGCACCCGCGAGCTCTGATTGGCTCACGGATCGGCGCTGAATTAAACTGAGACACCCGCCGAAGACTGAGGGGAACGAGACTCGCAGGCTGCACTCTCCTTCCCTCACATGACAGACAGGAGGACAGCGACGGCAGCGGTGAGTAGGGGAGGGGGGCATGTTATACCTGGCACTGGGGGGGCATGTATACCTGGCACTGGGGGCATATCTGGCACAGGGGGGCATATATACCTGGCACTGGGGGCATATCTGGCACAGGGGGGCATATATACCTGGCACTGGGGGATATCTGGCACAGGGGGGCATGTATACCTGGCACTGGGGGCATATCTGGCACAGGGGGGCATGTATACCTGGCACTGGGGGCATATCTGGCACAGGGGGGCATATATACCTGGCACTGGGGGCATATCTGGCACAGGGGGGCATATATACCTGGCACTGGGGGATATCTGGCACAGGGGGGCATGTATACCTGGCACTGGGGGCATATCTGGCACAGGGAGGCATATATACCTGGCACTGGGGGATATCTGGCACAGGGGGGCATGTATACCTGGCACTGGGGGATATCTGGCACTGGGGGGGCATGTTATACCTGGCACTGGGGGATATCTGGCACTGGGGGGGCATGTTATACCTGGCACTGGGGGATATCTGGCACTGGGGGGGCATGTATACCTGGCACTGGGGGATATCTGGCACTGGGGGGGCATGTATACCTGGCACTGGGGGATATCTGGCACTGGGGGGGCATGTATACCTGGCACTGGGGGATATCTGGCACTGGGGGCATATCTAGCACAGGGGGGCATATATACCTGGCACTGGGGGATATCTGGCACAGGGGGGCATGTATACCTGGCACTGGAGGATATCTGGCACTGGGGGCATATCTGGCACTGTAGGGGCATTTCTGTATCTGGCACGGGGGGCAATGTGTATCTGGCACTCTGGGGACATTTGTGTATCTGGCACTGTGGGGCAATGTGCATCTGGCACTGTGGGGCAATGTGTATCTGGCACTGTGAGGCAATGTGTATCTGACACTCTGGGGACATTTGTGTATCTGGCACTCTGGGGACATTTGTGTATCTGGCACTGTGGGGCAATGTGTATCTGGCACTGTGGGGTTATATGTATCTGGCACTGTGGGGCAATGTATATCTAGCACTGTGGTGCAACGTGTATCTGACACTATTGGGGTCATACGTGTATCTGCCCCTCCCCCATATGTGTATCACGCCCCCATTTTCATTGGCCACGCCCCATGTGGCATTTGGCCACACCCATTTTTTTTGCGCGCGCGCCTTCGGCGCGCGCACACAGTACCCGTAAGACATTTTTTCTACTTGCACCACTGGTACTGTGTCTGCTGCTAATATATAGACTGGTTGATAAAGAGATAGTATACTCGTAACTAGTATGTATGTATAAAGAAAGAAAAAAAAAACCACGGTTAGGTCACTGGTATATACAATTATGGACGGGCTGCCGAGTGCCGACACTGAGGTAGCCACAGCCGTGAACTACCGCACTGTACTGTGTCTGCTGCTAATATATAGACTGGTTGATAAAGAGATAGTATACTCGTAACTAGTATGTATGTATAAAGAAAGAAAAAAAAACCACGGTTAGGTCACTGGTATATACAATTATGGACGGGCTGCCGAGTGCCGACACAGAGGTAGCCACAGCCGTGAACTACCGCACTGTACTGTGTCTGCTGCTAATATATAGACTGGTTGATAAAGAGATAGTATACTCGTAACTAGTATGTATGTATAAAGAAAGAAAAAAAAACCACGGTTAGGTCACTGGTATATACAATTATGGACGGGCTGCCGAGTGCCGACACAGAGGTAGCCACAGCCGTGAACTACCGCACTGTACACTGGTTGATAAAGAGATAGTAGTATACTCGTAACAACTAGTATGACGACGGTATAAAGAACGAAAAAAAAACCACGGTTAGGTGGTATATATTATAATACAATTATGGATGGACGGACTGCCTGCCGAGTTCCGACACAGAGGTAGCCACAGCCGTGAACTACCGCACTGTACACTGGTTGATAAAGAGATAGTAGTATACTCGTAACAACTAGTATGACTATGACGACGGTATAAAGAAAGAAAAAAAAAACCACGGTTAGGTGGTATATAATACAATTATGGATGGACGGACTGCCTGCCGAGTGCCGACACAGAGGTAGCCACAGCCGTGAACTACCGCACTGTACTGTGTCTGCTGCTAATATAGACTGGTTGATAAAGAGATAGTATACAATACTACTAATATACTGGTGGTCAGGCACTGGTCACCACTAGTCACACTGGCAGTGGCACTCCTGCAGCAAAAGTGTGCACTGTTTAATTTTAATATAATATTATTTATCATGTACTCCTGGCTCCTGCTATAACAATCTGCAGTGCTCCCCAGTCTCCCCCACAATTATAAGCTTTATATACAATACATTGATGTGCAGCACACTGGGCTGAGCAGTGCACACAGACTGAGTCACTGTGTGACTGTGTATCGTTTTTTTCAGGCAGAGAACGGATATATTAAATAAAACAAACAACTGCACTGTCTCTGGTGGTCACTGGTCACTGTGGTCGTCAGTCACTAAACTCTGTCTGCACTCTGCACTCTCTTCTAATCTACAGTATCACAGCAATCTCTCTCTCTCTCTCTCTTCTAAATCTAATCTAAATGGAGAGGACGCCAGCCACGTCCTCTCCCTATCAATCTCAATGCACGTGTGAAAATGGCGGCGACGCGCGGCTCCTTATATAGAATCCGAGTCTCGCGATAGAATCCGAGCCTCGCGAGAATCCGACAGCGTCATGATGACGTTCGGGCGCGCTTGGGTTAACCGAGCAAGGCGGGAAGATCCGAGTCGCTCGGACCCGTGAAAAAAAAAGTGAAGTTCGTGCGGGTTCGGATTCAAAGAAACCGAACCCGCTCATCTCTAGTACATTGAGCCATCAGAAAACAAAGGTTTCACTATCTCTCACTCAAAAAAAGTCTGTATTTCCGAATATTACGTATTTCGGAATATTTGGATATGGGATACTCAAACTGTATTGCCAACAAAAACGTTGGAAGAGGTAGAGATTAAAAATATTTCTGTATAAGTTTGGATTTAATTTTTGTACTTTCCAAGGCCATGTTTATTGTGCTGCCCCATGTTTTCATTACCGCAGGGCTACAAGGATTGCCGTAGAGATTAAAGCAAGGCACGGATACTGTAGGAAACATGACCTAATCCTGGAGGCGTGGCCATGACCCCTACACAAAACAAATATATTAAAAAACAGTATTTGTGACACTAGAAATGTCCATGCACCCTCAAGGGGCAGATGAGACACAGACACACACATCATATAGGCAGAGGAGACTACAGCCTTCAGCAGCAGCAGCCTCTCTGGACCTAATGCAGCCCAGCACACAGCAGTTAGGCTGAGAACAGAGGGTGCTGCCACTGACAGGTAAGAAGTGATTGGGCGGCGCCCACAACAAGTCTGTGCCCAGGTAAGTGGTATCAGCTTCCTCCCCTCCTCTCAATGCACCTGGCTACATGCTCTAACTCCATCCTATACATGTGAGTAAGTACAATTATTTTACAAATGTAAAATTAAGTAAATATAAAGTAATAAAAAGTGGCTGGCGTGGAATCACTGACAGTATGTGTTTGTGTGTGTGTGAGTGTGTGTGTGTGAGGGCCAGCAATAGAAATCTTGGGGTCCGGTACAGTGACATCTCTGGGGCCCCCTCAGATTATACGGAATTTGCTGAGCTATATAAGAAACTGTTAATATATATAAATATATATATATATATATATATATATATACACTGCTCAAAAAAATAAAGGGAACACTAGAATAACACATCCTAGATCTGAATGAATGAAATATTCTTATTAAATACTTTGTTCTTTACATAGTTGAATGTGCTGACAACAAAATCACACAAAAATTATCAATGGAAATCAAATTTATTAACCCATGGAGGTCTGGATTTGGAGTCACACTCAAAATTAAAGTGGAAAAACACACTACAGGCTGATCCAACTTTGATGTAATGTCCTTAAAACAAGTCAAAATGAGGCTCAGTAGTGTGTGTGTGGCCTCCACGTGCCTGTATGACCTCCCTACAATGCCTGGGCATGCTCCTGATGAGGTGGCGGATGGTCTCCTGAGGGATCTCCTCCCAGACCTGGACTAAAGCATCCGCCAACTCCTGGACAGTCTGTGGTGCAACGTGGCGTTGGTGGATGGAGCGAGACATGATGTAAGGCCCTCTTCCCTCATGTGCTTATCCTTTTCTTACTTTAATAATCCTCAACTGCCCAAATCACGCAGTTTTTTGGCCACCTGGAACTCATCTCTGTCATTTACTGGTGTAGTTATGCTTAGTTACCCTGTACTTGTCCTAAATTGTCTTCAACTGTTAGTCACTGTTTTCCTGTTTTGATTATGTGCATTTGTACTCTGTAATTGGGCGTTGCGGAACCCTTGTGGCACCATATAAATAAAGGATAATAATAATAAATAATAAATGTCCCAGATGTGCTCAATTGGATTCAGGTCTGGGGAACAGGCGGGCCAGTCCATAGCATCAATGCCTTCATCTTGCAGGAACTGCTGACACACTCCAGCCACATGAGGTCTAGCGTTGTCTTGCATTAGGAGGAACCCAGGGCCAACCGCACCATATGGTCTCACAAGGGGTCTGAGGATCTCATCTGGGTACCTAATGGCAGTCAGGCTACCTCTGGCGAGCACATGGAGGGCTGTGTGGCCCCCCAAAGAAATGCCACCCCACACCATTACTGACCCACTGCCAAACCGGTCATGCTGGAGGATGTTGCAGGCAGCAGAACATTCTCCTTGGCATCTCCAGACTCTGTCACGTCTGTCACATGTGCGCAGTGAGAACCTGCTTTCATCTGTGAAAAGCACAGGGCGCCAGAGGCGAATTTGCCAATCCTGGTGTTCTCTGGCAAATGCCAAACTTCCTGCACGGTGTTGGGCTGTAAGCACAACCCCCACCTGTGGACGTCGGGCCCTCATACCACCCTCATGGAGTCTGTTTCTGATCGTTTGAGTAGACACATGCACACTTGTGGCTTGCTGGAGGTCATTTTGCAGGGCTCTGGCAGTGCTCCTCCTATTCCTCCTTGCACAAAGGCGGAGGTAGCGGTCCTGCTGCTGGGTTGTTGCCCTCCTACGGCCTCCTCCATGTCTCCTGATGTACTGGCCTGTCTCCTGGTAGCGCCTCCATGCTCTGGACACTACGCTGACAGACACAGCAAACCTTCTTGCCACAGCTCGCATTGATGTGACATCCTGGATGAGCTGCACTACCTGAGCCACTCCGTCTCATGCTACTACTAGAGTGAAAGCACCGCCAGCTTTCAAAAGTGACCAAAACATCAGCCAGAAAGCATAGGAGCTGAGAAGTGTTCTGTGGTCACCACCTGCAGAACAACTCCTTTATTGGGGGTGTCTTGCTAATTGCCTATAATTTCCACCTGTTGTCTATTCCATTTGCACAACAGCATGTGAAATTGATTGTCAATTAGTGTTGCTTCCTAAGTGGACAGTTTTATTTCACAGAAGTGTGATTGACTTGGAGTTACATTGTGTTGTTTAAGTGTTCCCTTTATTTTTTTCAGCAGTGTATATATATATATATATATATATATATATCTTTATCTATACACATATATTAATATGTATATCTCTACTTCCTCCCCCACCCACACCGCAGTCTGTGTCTCCCTCTCTCCTTCCTCCCAAACCCCCCACAGTCTGTGTCTCCCCAATGACTACATGCTGCATTCTCAGCTCCCCCAACCTATCCCAAATCCCTGTATCCCCTCACCAATCCACTCTTACCCTGGGGAGAGACTCTCCTGCACTGCACTCTCCAGTATCCAGACCTGAACACCGCACAGCAGAAGAGGACGGATCAGGGCACGGGAATTCTGGCCAGCGGAGTTGCTGCCATGTCCCTTAACTGCCTGCAACAAAGCTGGTCCCGGAAAAGCGGGCGCAGACTCATGCCGCACAGTCACTGTGTGTGAGAGGATCCTGTCACTCAGAGACTGTTCCCACACCGCCTACAGCTCACTGCCCTTTTTGGACAAGATGGCTCACATCCCTGCTGGGCACTTAGTGGTATATCATTGGGGCCCCTCTGATCCCTGGGGCCCAGTACAGGTGTCCCCTTTGACCCCCCCTGTCACCGGCCATGGTGTGTGTGTGTGTGTGTAGTGCCGTCCTGTGCTGGCCCTGCCCCCTGAGCACATAATGTCATGAAGTTATGATAAGAAAGCAGGGCTATCCAGCTCTGGGAACTATGGCTCAGGACACTTTGGCAGCTGTATAGGCTGCAGGGTGCTTTCCAGACACCCTACTAGTCAGACGCAGGGGCCGTAGGGTAGCAATGGTGCTGCACACTGGGGGACAGCACTGCTCGTACACCCCTAGTTATGGCCATATGTTTGTGTGTGTGACTTTACACTTTTATACTTTAAACTTCAAAGGGAGAGAGTCTGCTGCCAATGATTAGATTAGATATTCTCTGTACAGTGCTGCATAATATTATAATAATATTAAAATATAATAATAATATTATAATGAAACAATAATTGAAAAACCCCCACATAAAAAACAAGTCACTGAACAGTTGTCTTAGTTCAAATTCTATGACTCTGCAGCTAACATATAATGGAAACTATACCTAATTTCATATTCATATCTTGCATGGTACCAGTTCTTTCATATCTATGCAGTGTTCATGTGAACATCACAATCAGAGTTTCTCCATACTGTTTCCACTGACTAATAAACGTCAGTTTATAATTCACCTAGGCAGAGCCGTAACTAGACTTTTTGGTGCTTTGTGCCAGAGAGAGAATTGGTCGTCCCCCACCTTCCCCCCATTTTTCCAACAGGGACATAAGGCGCATATAATACACACACATTTATAGACCACTGCAAGGTATACAAAAGCTGAACTTTCTAGAAAAACTTTTTAATGCCTTCTTGTCTAAATGGATACTTACGAGGAGAGTTGTTTCTGTGGGCATATGGGCTGGGATAGGGTGATGCTCTGTGATTTCTCAGGTTAGTATATCTTTCACAGCCATGTGACGATGGAAGGGATAAAGGTGCTCCAAACTGAGAATGGTGATTGGCAGAAGAACACAGTGAACTAGATCCAGGAATCAGCCAGCTGCTCACTTACAAAGGAAGCGTGATACGAGTTTTAAGCCACAGCTACCAGATTTACTTTTATGTAATAACTAATCACAATATTGACATCTGTTTGACAGTATAACGACTTACATTGTGTGTACCCAGATTGCTGATTGCTGTCTACATCATCCATGAAGTCTTTGTGATCACTCCTGGTAAATACAAAATAAAATAATTTTAAATAATACATTAAATGTGAGAGTTGCGTAGAGAAACAATACAGCAGTGTGTACATACCTTGATTGCAAATAGTAGCAGAGTTCTGTAGTAAATACCATATACAACATGGAAGAAATAAAGACAAAGGTAAACTATGAAAGTGCTTTAATATCCTCTTACCTTTCTTTTGCATCAAGGAAGGCCTTGGCGAATGGATTGTGTTTAATTTTAAGAGCGGTAATCTGAAACCAAATGGCAAAAATATTAATTCTTTTTTACATTACACTCAATAGTAAAATTCAAACAATTATGAGATTATGTATGTAGAAAAATGTTTTGATTGTGATGTTTGAGAGGTTCATTAAATAATTGTTCATTATATTAAATGTTTAGTTTAACTATGCAAAATCACCTAATTTCTTATGTTTATCTACGCTAAATCCTTCTTCTGCTATATAACATTATGTTTACAACAGCTGGAGAGCCGCTTATTGCCCACCCTTAGTTTAAATACATAGGGGCATACTTCTTAAACAGAAATTACGGGATCTCTGCAAAATTAAAGTGTCCCCCGCATTTAACGTAGAGGCACCACACCAGATATAGATATATCCTGGAATCTGCTATGCAGTCAGATTTACCAAACATCTGATGATGGCTTCTCCAACGAATGTTCTTTTGTAAAGGGATCCCCAGAATCCCTCTCCACCTGCCCTGTATGACGCATGTGCCTGCCGACACTACACATGGTGGACCCTAACCAGTGAGCAGAGTAATAGCATAAGATGTCACTCTGCTTCCAGCTCTTCACTGAGACAGCAACTTATTGGGAGCTCTTTCCCTGCAGCACCATATTGCTAAGTTAGCGAGAACATTTTCATTTTCACATTGTAAATGTAAGCAAAATTATTATTACTGACTGATCTCTGTCAGCTAGCAGTGAACAAAGCTAAAAATCTACATGTTAAAAAGAGATTACTGATACCTTTCACAATCAGAAGCTCCTTGTACACATCTATTTGTGCAGGAAGTATAATAAAATAATAGTAATGGCAGTAATACTATTGTAGAGAGTCTTGTGCTGAATCTAATGAAGGTACAGTATATATATATATATATATATATATATATATATATATACATGATTTCTGTAAGTCATTTGCTAAATATTTTTATATTTTACATTTAGACTTCTTTTAGATTTAGAATTCCCATTACAGCCGGAGATCTAAGAAAGGGGTTCGCTTTGATCCTGTGAGAGTATATTACAAAAATGGGACAAAGAGTACTAATAAATGTCTCTCTCAGCTGAAGCTACATAAATATTGTTATGGAGATATTTTTATTCCATCTTTGTTTACTAAGAGACCAGCACACACAAGTGTGGATTTTCAAATGTAGGTGAGAATTCAGAGGTGTAGCCCATAAACTACTCCATCAAAATGAAAAACAGTGAGTAATGGTATGCCTAGGCTCCTGTGTGTCCTGAATTTCACAGACACAGAACAGCCCCCCCCCCCTTTCCTCCCCTCCCACAAAATATTTAACACTCATTTTCCCATGCACCCAAATGACAGGATAAGTGGGAATAGGTAACTAGGAATCATTTCGTACATTTATAGCTAAATACAATGGGACTGATGCAGAGTTGAATTAAATTTGTCAGAATATGATTTCACTTTGGGGCATATGTATCAACGCTTTGAGAGAGATAAAGTGGCGAGAGAATACCAAACAATCAACTACTGCCATGTTATAAACTGTGCTTCAAAAATGATAGGAACTGATTGGATGGTACTTTATGTCTCCCCACTATATCACTCTCCAAGCATTGATGCATATGCCCCTTTGTGTGCACAGAAAATAAATGTGTATATTCTACCAAAATGCAAAGTAGTACGTATCTTTAAGGGGGGTACTCACGGAGCGATCACTGCTTAAAATCTAAGCAATCTGACTAGATTGCTTAGATTTTAAGCCTGATCGCTCCGTGTGTACCCCCTACAGCGCTAGCGATGCGCGGCCCCACGCATCGCTATCGCTGGTGCTAGATTGGCCTGCCGTGCAGGCCAATCTAGCGTGTTGCTCATTTAACCCGCTGGGTGAAATGAGCGCCCCCCCCCGTCTCCCCCCGCACGCTCAGCACACATCGCGCTGTGCTGAGCGAAGGGAGAGATGTGTGCTGAGCGGTTCGCTTAGCACACATCTCTCCCGCATCGGCCAGTGAGTACTGGCCTTTAGACTGTCCCATTTGTATGCTTCGTTTACTTACCAGTTATCATAATCATTGCAGACTTGCATCAGCATAAGATGTAAGTGGATATACTTGTGCCCTCAGCAAACTTTGCCTAGTCCAGAAACCCATCAATATATCCCCACTGTGAATTTTGCCTAATTAGAATTCTGTGTTACAGCCCCATTACTCATTTTCAATCGAGGGGAGATACAACAGAATCCACGTATGATCTTGGATTGTCCATACTTACGTACACTAAACTCTGGAGTATTCACAGCATGAAAATGTGCAAATTATAAACTGCCTTACTACACTGAGCATCAGCCCCAAAGTGTGACCTTAATAAGTGTCTCCCAATTTTGTTATTTAAAGTTGTAGGAGTCCTAGGCAAGCTTTGGTTCTGACATTTGCCCAAAATGTTTTGCAAGTCTATGGCCTGCAAATGATATTAAAGCACACATGACCATTCAGAAACACCTTACTTTAATGGAAAGATAAAACAACAAACAAAAACTAAATTTGAATGTAGCTTAGTGGGTAAAATATTTGAATTGAAAAAAAAAAGTAAATTCTGTTGTTTAATTTACAACTTTCTAACTGTTAAATTAATGTTTAAAGTGAAATCAGATTTAAGCAAATGATTCAAATATGTCAGGGAGAAAGACTTTCAGTCCCTGCCGCTATATAAAAAGGCTGATTTAAAGGGACATAATTATTTGATGCTTTAATGACACCTGTGTAGATTTCATAAAAAACGTTCCTTTTAAATTAATTATATTAAAGCAGGCAAATGAACAATTTTATCTCACCGTAGTGATTATAAAACTGCATATAATTTACAATACAAAAAGAATGAATACAATGTGATTCATACCTCTTCATTCTGGTAAGCAGTCACAGCGATAAATTGTGTTTCCGGGAATGAATGACTTGTGATCATTTTCTGTGGTCCCCCAACACGTACTATATGGATCCTTGGTTCATACTTATGCAATGAATTCAACATAATCTGAAATTTTAAATAAATACACAGAAATCATAAACTACAGAATATACACCAGAATGGAGAATACACATTTATAAAGATGAAAGACTATATTTGAAATTCATACAAACATCTCTGATTTGCCACCTATGAAAAAAAGTTTCAAAGTTGGCAAAATTAAACAAAAAAACAACCAAAAAACAAAACAGCCCATAGTCGTTTCAGACCAATCAGAGTCAAAAGAAAATAAAGGAACTAAAAGTCACTATTACAAGAACCTATAAAAGTAGTCTATAGACAATGTGAAACTCTCTCTCTGCAGTATATATACTCTTTATGGTTTTGACTTTTCTGCATATTATTATTATTTATTACCAGTTATTTATATAGCGCACACAAATTCCGCAGCGCTTTACAGAGAATATTCGGTCATTCACATCAGTCCCTGCCCCAGTGGAGTTTACAATCTATATTCCCTATCACATGTACACGCACACACATTCATGCTAGGGTTAATTTTGTTGGGAGCCAATTAACCTACCAGTATATTTTTGGATTGTGGGAGGAAACCAGAGTACCCGGAGGAAACCCACGCAAGTACGGGGAGAATATACAAACTCCCCACAGTTAGGGCCATGGTGGGAATCGAACCCATGACCTCAGTGCTGTGAGGCAGTAATGCTAACCATTACACCATATATTGCACTAACACACACACTTTATATAAGAACAAGCTATATAATGCCCAGATTTGTCGATTTGCAGGGGTTAATATCTATGCCCCATTTGTAGTGACCTGTCTATTTGGCTAAAGAACAAAAACATTTAATGTATAACTTTAATTTAAAAAAAAGTTTAAACTTTTATAACAAAAATACTTAAAGGATATGGTTCTCCTTTGTGAAGTGTTTAAATATATTTTATAATTGGGATTAATTGGGATTATTTGTATTATTTCATTATTCAAATTAGCAGCTGTGTATAAGCACCCTAATTATCTGTTCTGGTCATTGTGATATTGATATTATAAGTACCCAGGGTTATTATTGTAGAGGCAGCTGTACCCGGTTTCTCATATTTTCACATCACATAAATATCAAATATTAAAAACTTTTTATTTATCATAACATTTAATTTATTATAGCGCCACCTTGTGTGTTTGATCTTTTTCTTATTATATATTAAGACCATGAGCACTAATCTGATACTCCAGTTTATCTCCCATATAATTAGTACTATGTCCATCACCTGGATGTATTAGCAATGCTTTGCATGGGAGACCTAATTCAATTATCTCATGTATTTAAGAACACCTTTCCAATTTGCATGCAAATATCTGGCGTCACATGACATAATCAGGATTTCCTTGCAATGGGGAACAGAATTTCTGCATTTACAGTAGCTCAAAGCACTTACTTTGGGCAAATTGTTTAAGGATCGTGTTTCTGGTAATACATCCAGTCACTGTCGGCTGGGAACATAGAAACATAGAAACATAGAATTTGTCGGCAGATAAGAACCACTTGGCCCATCTAGTCTGCCCCTTTTTTTTTTTTTTTTACATTATTTTTATCTCTTACCTTATTTGATCCTTTTTTCTTTGTAAGGATATCCTTATGTCTATCCCATGCATGTTTAAATTGCTCTACTGTCTTAGCCTCTACCACCTCTGATGGGAGGCTATTCCACTTGTCCACTACCCTTTCTGTGAAATAATTTTTCTGCAAATTTCCCCTGAACCTCCCCCCCTCCAGCCTCAGTGCATGTCCTCGTGTCCTATTGCTTCTCTTCATTTGGAGAATGTTTCCCTCCTGGACTTTGTTAAAACCCTTGATATATTTGAAAGTTTCTATCATGTCCCCCCTTTCCCTTCTCTGCTCCAAACTATGCATATTGAGATTTCTTAGTCATTCTGGGTATGTTTTGTGATGTAGGCCATGCACCATTTTAGTTGCCCTCCTTTGTACAGTTTCTAATGTATTAATATCCTTTTGAAGATATGGCCTCCAGAACTGAATACAGTATTCTAGATGAGGCCGTACCAATGACCTATACAGTGGCATTATTACTTCTTTCTTTCTGCTGCTGATTCCTCTCCCAATGCAGCCAAGCATCTAACTAGCCTTCCTCATTGCCTTGTTACATTGCTTACCTGCCTTTAAGTCATCTGAAATAGTGACTCCTAGATCCCTTTCCTCCTCAGTAGTTTCCAGTATAGTGCCATTAATACTATATTTAGCTTTAGGATTTTTGAGACCCAAGTGCATGATTTTGCATTTTTTTGGCATTAAACTGTAATTGCCAAACTCTTGACCATTCCTCTAGTCTACCTAGATCCTCAATCATTTGTTTTACCCCACCTGGTGTGTCTACCCTGTTGCATACCTTTGTGTCATCTGCAAAAATGCATGCTTTCCCTTTAATGCCATTTGCAATGTCACCAATAAAGATAATAAAAAGCACTGGTCCAAGTACAGATCCCTGGGGTACTCCACTGGTAACATTTCCCTCCTGTGAATGCACTCCATTTACCACAACTCTCTGTGGTAAATGGAGTGCATTCACAGGAGGGAAATGTTACCAGTGGAGTACCCCAGGAACGAGGCCTGCAGGCAGTCACAGCACAAAGTTGACATTCTGAGGTGTCATTTATATAGACAGGGGAATAAATTATATGCATGACTTGTATGTATGTATGTATGTATGTATGTATGTATATATATATATATATATATCAAAAGGTGGTGCTAAATATAATGTACATTGAAGCAACTGTGTCAGAAACAAAATATAAAATGTAAGGTATAAAGTAATAGTGCAACTATAAAAAAGGATGAAAATATAGCAACATCTCAAAGACAATAACCATTCTCATATTCGATGTCACTGCAAAAAAAATAAAAGATGGTTTACGAGAAGATGAAGTACCTTAGCCATACAATGTGTTTGCTGGTGAATCCCAAGTGGACTGGTCAGATTGCAAATGTTATGTTTAAATTTGAGTGCTTTCCTCATTTTTACTGAATCACTAATTGAGCAATATTTTTAGCTGGGCAGCTTAGGTACTTATTCCCTGTGCAGCATTAGTATACATGAGAAAGAATGAATATAAGAATGTGCACTTTCCAATGGAGCACCTAGTTACATGCAATCAGTTGCAACTTGCTTATGTGTATAAACCTATGGCCATTGGTGTTGCATTGCATTTTAGTCTGCTTTTAAATCTATAATTTTCTCACATCTATAAAGACAATACTAAAGGATGTTTTTTTTTCCTTCTGATTTAGTTTAACTAAATACATTTAAATATTTCATTACCTTATGTCCATAGCAACCATTTATTTTATAAAACAATACCATAAATTAAACTTCCATTTTAGGAAAACAGAAGGTATATTTATATACAACATAGATGGATAGATTTGCAGTTGCATTAGGTGTGATAATATACTAAGTATGTATATCTATATGTAATAATTTGAGAGACAAAATTTTACCTGTCCTTCCCCATTCATTTTATTGGTGAGCTTGACCTTGCTGAAGGACACAGGGGCTTTCATCCAATGGGCTCCAAAGTTGGGTGAGTCTGGGTGAATATAAACACAACTCGGAGCCTGAGGCTCAGGTTTACCTCCTGGTACCCACTCTCCATTCACATACTTCCAACGATTGTTATCAGCAGTCACAAAATCCATCAGGAATGAGTACATTGCATTTGGGTCGAGACCAGTGACACTTATTTTCAACACAGGAAACATTCGCCTAAAGTCAAGAAATTACAAAACAAGTGTATATCATCTGTTACAGAAATAAAGCTTTACCTCAATAACCTAAAACACTGGCAATAGTAATATCATAATGGAGCATATAACTGTAGAAAGGTGAGCAATATAGACTACCTATACATATATGATGAAATTATTTTCTACCAGATTTATGCAAGACGGTACTGTATGTGCATGTCAACATTATTAATGAAAAATATATCACTACAGATGCATTTATTTGGATGGAATTCAGGTGCAACATTTAAAATGTGATTTAATAGTCCTTAATATTGAAATTGGTCACTGAAAGGTTTTGTTTTCCTTTTAGAAAGATTTCAAAATACTTCTCATTTAATAATAAAATAACATTTTAAGATACTGTATATCCTCTTAAACTCGGTTGTTTTCACCTAGTTAAATTTATGTGGACTGTTGCTTTAACAAAGGACAATAAATCAGACAGCATAATCAGGGCACAGTAAGTCTTTGGAGGTATCTTGAACACCTCCAAATGATGCATAATTTACAGCGTCTTTTCTCCCAAAGCATCACTTTGAGGACATAAAATAGAGCCAATGTCTGCATCATATGCCTGCTCCTATACATGTGTACAGTAAAAGCACAGTCAAACATTCTTACGTTTAGGTGCAAAGTACAGTAAATCAGAAATAAGATTTCATATGTCTGGTACATGTTAGACAATGAAAGTCTGAATTGGCTGCAGTGGTCTGGATCAAGCTGCAGAGGTACAAGTAGTGATGTGGGTGATAAACTAACTATTCTCTATATAGTGCTGTGTAATATACTGTATAAGCGCTATGCTCGTATAAAACATTTATTTGAAAGCAGATTACACAGAACACTTTCCATTAAAAAAGTGGTCTGAACAGTTTCTTGCAATACACATCCATAAAAGCCCACATTTTACATTAAACTGAAAGGTCAACAGCAGCGAATGTTATTCTAGGAACAAGGTCCTTTACTTATTTAAAAAAAAAGGAATCTGGAGTAAATCTGCACGTAAAATGTGCAAATAGGTCATTGATCTGTTTTATGTTGCCAGTGTAATACATTCAGTTTTGGAACTCTACACTCTTTCACAATAGAGTAATGAGATACAAATGAGAAACAAATAATACAATGTATGTACATGAACCTGTATTTAAAAAAAAAAACCTTCTAAAGCTAATAAACTCTACATAAACATTTTCCTACAATCTTTGAAATGACCTTTTAATCTATTTTCACTATTTAAATCCTGTACAAAGTTATAGTCATCTTTGTAGATTGTCTACAAAGATGATTATAACATTGTACAGGATTAAAATAAATTCTATACATAGATTATTTTAATTTGATTGACTATCCATCTCTCTTTACTTCTAATAACTGCTGCCAATTTATTTGTATTTTTTTCCATAAGAACTATTCTACCTTCCCTTTAGCGTCCATCTACAGTGGCAGGCACTGTCACTATTGCCAAGGTAACCTGCTGCAGTATTACATGTCATGAGCAAACACTTGTTAATCCAACTATTTTACTTAAAACTATTTTCTGATTTTGTTGATGTATCTTACATTACACACATTTTAATATGGAATTTTTAGGAAGCAGTTATATACAAGTTAGTATAAACTGTCTGTAATCATCAGGACCATGCTAGTGGGTTTAGTGAATATGAAATATATCACACACTTACCTGCCATTTTTGGTGACAATCATTTCGTTTGTGAGCTCCTTGAATCGTATCCATAAATCAGTTTCATCCAGTGTAACTTTAAGTTCCCTTTCTGTAGGGTCACCTTTCTCACTGCCGGCCTGTAGCTCATTCTCTACAGCATTGAGGAGATGGTCCATTCTGCATGGCTGGCTCTTACCGCAGCTCTCAGTCCCACTGCCACTCATGCCTACGTAAATCGGGTAGCTGTGTAGTTGGCGACCTCAGTACATTGAAGTCTGCTGAGGTTCTAAGCACGCTGACTGGGATCCCACTTAGGACAACGATTGCCCGTCATGCATTGTACTGATTGGTGGATCTGTCCTTTGATCTTGCTCGCTCTCCTATCTGATTGGTGAATGGCTGTCCAGCTTCTCACGTTGATTGCCCAGCAGAAGAAGTGAGAGTGTATGTAAATATCTAATGTTTGCACCTAGATGGAAGACCACAGGTGCCATGAGGAAGAGGTGTGTCCCAGACCCTCAAACCCTGCTCTCAGCCTTATAGCCTTCATTAGGAATTAACACCCTTTAGAATTAAAATTTCAAATCCAGTACAGAAAAAGCAGAGGTGTCTGGGTGTCTGGTGTCCCAGCTCCTCTTCTCACACTTGGGGGATGTTTTATACAGGAAATAATTCCCTTCCTTTTCCCTTAGTTCATCAAAAACAAAAACTACAATCGGTAATGCAAAATATTCTGGCGGCCAATTCCGCAGGCCACCTTATATAATATCGCGTCCTGTTAGAACATATGTATAAAGTGATGCTTCATTTTCCTAATATCTTTACCCTCTCATTCAATATCATTTATTATTAATATAATTATCAGCACTAGGTACAGGTGAATTAAAGCCGCTAGGTTGTTTGCCCAGTAACCACACCATTTGTATCCCATATAACTATAAATATCTGCATCACATAAATATTTTTAGAAAAAGATAAATAAATGTGGTCCAAAGCTAGATCAAGGATGTAATAATGCCAATATATAATATATGCCGGTTATTTATATGATTATTCTGCAGCGGCAATAGGGAGCAGCTCGTTCCCTTACCATGAGAGCCTCAGGCTGGAGGAGAAACTGTGACAATGGACAGGAAATAGACCAATTGATTCTTTATATACAATACGACTCTTTACACAGGAATACGATATTCCACCGATAATTTATTGTAGAAATGAACAGGGAAAATTGCCTCAATATCTGACCAATTGTCTTTTTTCAGGGTTTTTATGTTTAGGTGGCTTTTACAGGTTTGTCTTAGTTCAAAATGTATTAGCAATGGTAAAATCAAGGAGTAGTGTAGCTGCTTTACACAGTATTATTTTACATAAGAAAGACACATTGTTATTTTAAATGTGTACATTATTTACAGTACATCCTAATATACACTTGTATGTGGAATATACCGGCGTTCCTTTCTGTGCACACTCCAGAGACATTGTAGATACAATATTGTACTAAGCTGTATACCTGCTTTAATACTGTTTGCTCCCGGTAAGGAGGATAAATAATAATAATAATAATAATAATAATAATAATACATTATTATTATTATTATTATTATTAATAATAATAATAATAATAATAATGTTGCGCTATGCTCCAATAGTACTCTAAGAGATTACTCATTTTATACACATTTTCCTATGTGCTGTGCGAGCCTGTAATGCAATCCCTGTGTAGCCTGTAATGCAATGATGTCCTTCACTGACACCATGCAGCAATTCAATTGCATCACATGGATGTCAGGCAAATAATCTCTATAGAGCCCGCTAGGATAAGACATTGGGGGTAATTCTGAGTTGATCGCAGCAGGATTTTTGTTAGCAGTTGGGCAAAACTATGTGCACTGCAGGGGAGACAGATATAACATGTGCAGAGAGAGTTAGATTTGGGTGGGGTGTGTTCAATGGGTTCACTACGATATGCCGGCGGTCGGGCTCCCAGCGACCAGCATACCGGCGCCGGGAGCCCGACCGCCGGCTTACCGACAGTGTGGCGAGCGCAAATGAGCCCCTTGCGGGTTCGCTGCGCTCGCCACGCTACGGGCACGGTGGCGCGCTACGCGCACCACACTATTTTATTCTGCCTCCAGGGGGGTCGTGGACCCCCACGAGGGAGAATAAGTGTCGGTATGCCGGCTGTCGGGATCCCGGCGCCGGTCATAGCCAGATTAAGGAGGGGACATAGGGCATACTGTACCCCGGGCCCCTCTTTATCACGGGCCCCCCCGGCCAGAGCACACTGGCATCCCTAACTTTTCCTCTTATGCAACAGCAAAACCAGGCAGCCAGAATGCAAGCAGGACAGTATGCAGTGCAGGCAGAGACACAGGAAAATTAGGTTTCATGAGATACCGTCCAGAGGAGAGTTAGGAGGGTGGAGAGAGCTGTAAGTGACACAGGGATCCCAGCTTCTCCTCCTCCCTGCCTGGGATTCTGGGTCCTGTGTAACCTGCAGTCTAATGAGGGTCTAGACAGAGACACACACACAGAGTCCTCCTGCGTCCTGTCCCAGTGTGCAAGTAGCACAGAGGATACTGCTATTCTTGCACATGACAAGATAAACTATAGATTTTATTTTTCTATGTGTGTGTGTCTATGTTTCAAGGTTGTTTAAGTTGCCTTAGTTGTTCTACAAGTATATTTTATAAAATAGTTGTCCCTCAATTCGTGGAACTATAAACATTACCCAGGCATTATTAAACTATTAGTTTAAATCTAATATATACCATTGGTATAAATTTAATATACACAATCCAGACATCCCAACATGACCTATTCCAGGAGGGACTAAATGCTCTCTACCTGGACATTCTTCTTAAATTATGATTGCAATCACCTGTGTTGAAACACTTCCTTATCAATTAAGTAGTTTAACACAGGTGACACCAGTCATATATGCACAATCTAATATACACCCTGCCTCCACCAGGGCCCCCCTGTTTTAAGTGCCCCGGGCACCCCCAAGGCTTAATCCGGCCCTGGCGCCGGTATACTGTGCGCCGGGATCCCGTCAGTCGGCATACTGAAGACCACCCTGTTCAATCTGCAATCTAAATTGCAGTGTAAAAATAAAGCAGCCAGTATTTACCCTGCACAGAAACAAAAGAACCCACCCAAATCTAACTCTCTCTGCACATGTTATATGTGCCTCCCCTGCAGTGCACATGGTTTTGCCCAATTGCTAACAAAAATCCTGCTGCGATCAACTCAGAATTACCCCCATTAATCGCCCATTCGGCAACTCTTTGCTGACTCTAGGAAAACTGCGCAAACTGAAAGTAAACGCAGGATTTTCCTAACCCCACTCTGGGCAATTAATGTTATCAGTGGAGATGATAAAATTTTTCACAACTGCTCATCATTTTTTTACTTTTTTTTCTTGCTTTGGTGTATATATAGGTATGAAATTTCACATGCAAAATTTGGCATTATTGGTTCTAGTGTTACACCAGAGCCGAAACTAGGATTTTCGTCACCTGGGGCAAGGCAGTAATTTGCACCCAAAAAAAAAAAATCGATAAATAAATACATAAATAAATGAAATCAAATAAATAAAAAATAGCAAAACAGAAAACAAACAAACCCCATTAGACTATAATGATCAGATTATCAAAAATTTTGAGAAAAGGGGATACTACTGGACAATATTCCCCTATGTGCCTCAAATGCCCTATGGGTCACATGCCCCGCCAGCGTGTTGAACTACATACTCCTCTGTGTCCCCCCCCCCATACATTGCATTATATCATAACACTTTATCACTGCACTACATTCTCATATCCACTGCACTATATCACTACACTACATCCCCTTATATGCTACACCACATCAGTGCACTACATGCCCCTTTATACTGCAATACATTACTACACTACATATCCTATATGGTACACTGCATCACTGCACTACACCCCCCTATAATCTACACCAAATCCCCCTATCTGGGAGGCAAAGCGGAGGTTGATACTACTACTTGGGTGCACAGTGCGCTTCTATAGCTTGCATGGTGCACCGCATGCTAGTCGCAGCACTGCATGGCAAAGAAGAGAGTTTAAGACAGTAGCGACATAGGAGAGATCCCAGGTACTGGAGCTCACCTGCGCAGTGTTGCAGCCAGCTGCAGGCAGAAATGTGGGTCAGATACATTGCCCTTGGAGCTGTCTGCTGTCTCAATGGAGCAGCACAGCACTGCCGGTAAAAAACAAAACCCTGCTCCTCTGTAACTCCTTGGTGCCCCCTCAAATCTTGCACCCGGGGTGCATGCCCCCTTAGCCCCGCCCCCCTAGTTACGGCCCTGGTTACACTATCTCCCAACTATCTCGATTTATATGGGGCTGTCAGTTTTGAGAAGTTCAGAGATATGTCCCTACCCACCACAGTGCAAATACATCTCATGCAAATGTGCAGTATGGATAAATATTAAACTTGAAGGTTATGTCTCTGGAATGTCACACCCTTGCAAAATAGACTATTTCTCTGTGAAAATTAAGGGTATATAAGCTTTCAGATCACAATGCCGGGAATTGGAAACGGGTTCTTCCGGGGGGTGGGACCCGGCATTGAACCCTACACACCGCAATCTCGACCCAGCAATATGCCGGGTCGGATTGCCATCTGAGGTGCGTGGACTGCGATGGCATCGAGGGCGGGTGCGGATGCGGTGCTGCGAGATGACATAATCTCTGCGCCGTCTCTCCCTATGAAGTGAATGGGTATCGTGTCGCATCAACCCGGGTAACCCGCTCACACTTCGCCTAACCCGGTAATTACCCGGGAATAACCCTTCGTATAACCTGGGTTAAATTACCGGGTGAGGCGACCCGGGATTTCTGGCGTGACCCTTTCACACTGCACAGTGACCAGTGTCGACCTGGCAATATACTGTGTCAAAACCACGTTATTTGTGCTGTGTGAAAGGGGTATATGTAGAAACTACATAAAAGATACATAGCAACTGCATCATTATGTAGAAGCCACATACAATTATGCAGAAACTACAGTTTCTGCATAATTTGATGTATCCTGGCCATGTGCCAATAGCCTAATAAAGGAGATTTCACAGAAGGGCTAATTAGGCTTCAGGCCACAGTCCCCATTATTCTCAATGGCGACTGCAGGATTACCCCTATAGACAAAGCTTCTAAAAGCAAATATCCTCTTCCCTCCTGTGCTTATACTTCTCTTACTTAAACCATCTTCGACGGCATCAAATCCCCCCTGATACTTATGTCAGTGTCGTCTGCTGATGTAGCTATGTTTACTTTTCAATGTACTTGTCCTCTATTGTCTTCAACTGTAAGTCACTGTCTTCCTGTTTTAATGATTCATTTATGTACTGTACTCTGTAATTGGGCTCTGCGGATCCCTCAAGGCACCATATAAATAAAGGATAATAATAATCCATCTCCAGCAGCTTCCATCCACACCAGAGAGCTTTGGAAACTGACAATGTGCGCATGTGCAGTGTCCGAATCTGTGGAAGAGTCTTCTGAATATACGAAATACTCCTCCAATATGCCACAAAAATGTACTGAAAATTCTGTTCCTGTACAAATTGTTAGTACATAGTAGGGACAGGGCCGGTGCAAGGTCTCTCTGCACCCTAGGCAATGCTTCAGCCTAGCACCCCCTAACCTACAAACCCCACCACCACCACCACCTCTCGGAGGAAAGATGCAGGTGGCCACTAGGTGGGCTGGGGTGAATTGCATCATTATACGTAGACAGTGAAAAGGGACAACATTCAAGGACTTTTGAAGTAATAAATATATTGTAAACAGTCACAAAATTGTTCACAATATACTTTCACTGTAAAAGCCCTTGAGTGCCGTCTATTCTTTATATACTGTCTGTGTAATACTGTATATGGGGTCTGGTAGGGATATTTAATTGGGGTTGGGTATGGGATGCCGCCGGTCAGAATACCAACAGCGGCATCCTGACCATTATAATACGAACATTCTGAATGAAGTTAATTAACCTTACCCCTTATCCTTATCCTTTTACTCCCCGCAGCCTAACCCTAACCCTCCCCGGCATACATTCTGGATCTCGGCTGTCGGGATTCTGGCATCATATATTTGTTATTGTGTTCCATGCCTACATCTGAAAGTTCATTACTGACCCGCATACAGAGACATCCTTCATTTTTTTGATAAATGAATTTAGTGGTGCCGGCGCCCCTAGGCAGCCGCCTGAAGCTGCCTAATGGTAGAGCCGGCCCTGAGTAGGGATAATCATGTAAAAATATTTTTTCCTGTTACTATGTGGACTGATAGTAATTGTGACACTGTCGTGATTATCAATACCCCTTAATTGTGATTTTATATAAACTCTCACTGTTATCTCAGAGGTTAATCTCATTATATTTCGGCAAGGAAACTAAACAATGAAAAGTATTAACAATAATTGCTGTGGCTGGTATTAACGTTTTTAGCTTAGTTATTACAACTATGTATTCAAAGTTTCTCCAGGAAAGTGTTTGCAAGAACCACTTTCAATGGGCAATACATCCTGGCATGAAATGAGGATTCTAGCTCATTTCCACCATGCTTTCTGACAATGCTCATGCTTGCAGTATCCCTTTCCAAACAATGTAATATTCCTTTTGCACCAAAATCCAGGATCTGACCTGAGATTTGTAACAGTTCCAATCCGGGTGAGACTAGAGATTTACCCCATTTCTATTTGGAATATCCCAGGTTGGCACCGTTCACACTGCACATGGGTGCAGTGTCTTTAAGGCCTGCGCTTGGAGATGACAGCAGGGCAAACAGCAGCGGAGACATTCCCTTTACCTCCCGCCCGCAGGATGCTGCGGTTGGGAGATATGACATCTCCCATTGTTTTTTTATGGGTCCTGGGTCGGATGACCAGGGTTACCTATATACACTGCCCCTCAATATTGGTCCTACCCATGTTCAACCCTGGTTTATTCCCTGGTTGGATTGCCCGGTCACAGGACCCGGACAATTTTTTTTTTTGCCGGAGCCGTTTACACTGAAACCCAACCCGGGTCCACCCGGCAATAACCCAGGATTTCGAGTTGATGTAAAAAGGTATATAATGTTCCTATAACTTCAGATGTGTATGTAGGCTGAGGGAAAGGGGTGGCCAGATCCCTCTCATACGAATATAGACATAAATTAATTAACGCCTTCTGAAGATGTGGTTACATTACAGAGGTTTTTGGATAATGGTGCACAGACTCAGAGATCTGTAAAACAGTTTACTTTAGAAAATAAGACATTCATTTAATAGATTTCTTACACTGAGGAAAGAACACAAGGTTGTTTTTTATATTACATTTTTTTATTACAAATGGAAGAAAGATAGTTTCTTAATCAAAATAGGATGGTATTCCTAGCTGTCAGAGTGTGTATGTTCTGAAATGCCTCATAAGATGAGGGGAAAAGGGCAAATTCACCTACATAAGGTAAAATGGGGATGCTTGCGGTCAGATGACCGACGTAAGAATACTGACAGCACTTGGAATCCCGGCGCCGGAACACCGAACACCAACATCCCGCTGATAAGTAAAGTTCCAACTCTTAGGGTTAGGACCTGGGGTAGTTATGGTTAGGCACTAAAGGGGGGTGGGGGGGGGGGCGGTTGGCCGTAGCCAACGCCCACCTGAGTCTTAGCACTAGCTGCCACCACCTGGGTCTTAGCCCTAGCCATCACCCCTCTATCTTAGCCCTATCTGCCACCCCAGGTGTATTAGGGTTAGGGTAGGAGGCAGTGAAGGGGTATGAGAATAAGCAGAGAAACGCATTAAGGCTGTGTGTGGTCTTGGTGTTGCTAATGGAAAGTGCTTTGTGAGAAGCTGTTACCTAGTGGAAAAGAAGACCCATCACCGAGACACTTCTTGAAAGAGTGGGTGAGATAAAATCCGGAGTCTATCACCGTGTGTAACCTATATTGCCTGGAGCGCTCATACAGAGGAATATCCCAAGCATATTGTCAGCTAATTGTTCTAATGGGAAGAAATCTCTAATCATTCTCTGGGACACTGTTCATTTGTTCATTTATTCTATTGAAAGCTGACATAGCACTGGCGTATCCATAATGGGTGCAGTGTGTGCGGTGCACACGGCTCCTAGGTCCAGAGGGGGCCCACACCGCACACACTGCGCCCATTTCTTCTATACTCACCTTTCCGGCATCCATCGGTGACTGTGTGTGGGCCCCTTCTTCTCCTGTAGCTGTCACCGCCGCTGCTAGCGCACTGAACACTAGAGACGGCGCGGCGGCCATTTTTTTGGAGTCCTGCGCATGCGCTGTAGACTCTGGCACTGTGCCAGAGTCTCAGTGCTGAGAGCGCTAACAGTGGCGGTGACGGCTACAGGAGAGGAGGGGTCCCACACACAGGGCCGGCAACAGAAATTTTGGGGCCCAGTACACTGAAATCTCTGCGGCCCCCCCCCCCCCACCAGCCCAAACCCCCTCTTGCCCCCTGACTCACAGTCACACACATCCCTCCCTGCATGTGCCAATAAATGTATTGATGAATCTGATCTCATCTGACATGCACATGCATGCATGCAAATGCATCCATATGTGCAGAATGCAAATGCATGCATAATGTGCAGAATGTGCCTGCCTGCATCCCGCCCCAAACCAATCCTACAGCCCTAAACCAAACCCAAATCCCATTCCCTATACATGTATTATATGAACTGAGAAAAGCCTTACCAGCAGGCTGCCTGCAGCAGCAACACACTGACACTCACAGCCGCCCGCCAGCGCCGCGGCGCTAATTGACTAGGCTTGCATCGCCTCCCCAATTCCCGCAGTACTCTTGCTTTGCGCTCCGTCCAGCTCCTCACTCACTCACACAGCACAGCAGAGTCACGGAGACCGCGTGCGGTGAGGACTCTGGAGGGGCGGTCCGGACGACCGGATGGCAGGTGACCTGGGGCTGGGGGCACTGAGGGGTGAACACAGGACTCTGGAGGGAGGGAGGGAGAACGCGCACACTGAACAAAAAAAAAAAAAATCAACCACACAGCGGGCGGCCCGGCCTGGACCTTGGGGCCCCTAACAACGACGGGGCCCGGGCCGGGTGTCCCCTTTGACCCCCCCTGTCGCCGGGCCTGCCCACACATGGAGTCTCACACGGGTCCCCTCCTCTCTAGAAACGCCTCTGTGACATAGCCAATGTTATGAAACTTTATTAGGATTATACAGTATGCTAAGAACTTGGGATGGATGCGTGGAATAAAATATACCCCTTTCAGATTGACACAGCCAGGTCGCACCCGGGAATTTGTACACGGATGCTTCCCAGGCGCGACCTGGCTTGAGACCCCTTTCAGACGTGCGGCCCGACCCGGCATATTGCCGGGTTGGTGACTTCACCGCTGATGCTACAGGAGGCGGCACTTGGAGATGATCATCTCCAAGTGCCGCTTCCTTCTATGCAGAGAACGGGTGCTGGGTTGCCTTCACCCTGCTTACCCGTTCACACTGCACACATCCCGGGTCAATTCCGGCTTCAACCCAGGTCGTGATCTGGGATAAAATTCCAGGACCCTCGACCTGGGATATTCCTTTAGGACCCTTTCAGACTAGGCAAAATCCCGGGTTGATGCGCATTCACGGGTATAAATAAATAAATAAATAAATAATGTGGTTGCTAACAAGCCGACTTTTGAAATTTCCTGCATTTGTAGAATGCTATTTACCAACCAGCTTCTTATATATGTAATTTCCAAAGGACTCTGCTATATACTAACCCGGCCTTTTCTGCTTGAACTAACCTTGCTATATTTCAAATAGTGAGCTTTGGTAAATCTCTGCTGTGTGCTGAAAAATGGTGGTCATTCTGAGTTGATCGCAGCCACCAACTTTTTGCTGCTGCGATCAACTAGTACACACCTATGGGGGAGTATATTTTAGCTTAGCAGGGCTGCGATCGCTTGTGCAGCCCTGCTAAGCTAAAATTTTTTCAAGCAGAACAAGACTAGCCCTGGACATACTTACCCTGTGCGACGATCTCAGCGATGCTGGGGTCGGCTTTGATGTCAGACATCCGCCCTCCGTTCTCCTCGACACTCCTGCGTTTTCTTCTCCACTGCCCGAAAACTGCTGGCAATGGTCCGGTAATGCCCAGGAATGCCTTCTTTCTGTCAATCTTCTTGCGGTCGTCTCTGCGACCGCTTTCTTCGTTGTGCGCGACGTAAGCCAGTGACCCCTGTAGCCGGGCAACGATGCCTGCGCATTCCGGACCAATTCGCACCGCAGCGACAAACCGCTGCATGCGAACAGGTCGGATTGACCCCCAATATCTCCTGTCTTCATATACAGAAAGTGGCTCCGACTTAAGCACTTGAATACATACTGTAGGGGTAATTCAGACCTGATCGCTGGGCTGCTAACTTTGCTGTCCTGCGATCATATAGTTTCCGCCTCCATTGGGAGTGTAAATTCGCTGTGCAAGTGTGCGATCCCATGTGTACGCCGAGCTGCAAAAATCCACTGTGTGCAGCCCAGGACTTACTCCTACAGTGCGATCACAACAGGCTGATCGGGGCCGGAGCTGATGTCAGACACCCTCCCTGAAAGTGCTTAGGCACGCCTGCATTTTCCGGACACGCCCAATAAACGGTCAGTTACCACCCATAAATGGCTTCCTCCTGTCAATCACCTTGCGAACGCCCGTGCAATCGGATTTCTCGCACCACCCCGTTGCTGACCGGCGATTCCCTTTGTTGTTGACCGACACGCGTGCGCATTGCAGTGCATACGCGGTGCATACGCATGAGCAGTTTGCTTATAGCAATACATTTCAGTCTTTTAGCATCATAAACTGCTGATACAACTGATTTCTATAACTATGCGGGTGATTCATATCTGATCGCCCGCTGTGCGTTATCGCACAGCGGGCGATCAGTTATGAATCACCCGCATAGTTGTAGAAATCAGTTGTATCAGCTGTTTATGTTGGTAAATGAGTGAAATCTATTGCTATAAGCAAACTTAACAAGTATTAGTTATGGGCAATATGTAAATGGTATTTTATGTATCTTATTTGTATGTTGTAACTTATTATATATTGTGCAACACTGGCCGGGTTGATTGTGTACAATAAATGTTTTTAAATTGATTTTTGTAAAGTGTATTTATATTTTTTGAAACAGCAGCACTTCACTATTAGTATGTGTATTTTTTGGGGTCATTCTCATTTAATCTTTCCAGGCTCCAGCTCACTCATTAAAGCTTCAAATTTTAGGGGAGATGTATCAAACTTTCAAGAGAGATGAAGGGGAGAAGTTGCCCCAAGCAACCAGTCATCCTCAAGTTTTCATTTATAAAGCCCAGACTAAAAAATGACACAAGCTATGGCAATTAATCTACATTACCTCAACACAAAAGGTGACACCTTGACCTTGATTCTGAGTTGGCAGTAAAGCAAGAAAGATCAAGTAACTGCACCTGGACAAACCATGCTTTATACTTTATTTTTTATTTTTTGCTTTACTTCCATCAATTCACTTGTGTTTGGATAAATAGTACACATACAATCCGTCTTACATGGGACCAATGGTCACTCCAGTCCAAAATTCAAATAGGAAAGACACACCAACTGCCAGTAAGTCCTGGCCTTTGATATTTGGCAGCACTTGGGGTGACAGTCGGTATGGCTCCGCTATTTGAATTTTGGACTACACTGCAGCCCCACCTCTGGAGCTGCCACTACATGGGACTCACATGCACAATGACACTCAAGCTTGTATCCTATAATATTTAAAGGTTTATTTTCCCTTGGAGAATGCACCAAATCATTTTGATATTATGGGGCCTATTCAATTAAAGTCGGAACTGCCGTCTAGTCGGAAAGACGGCAGTTTCCAACTTTTTTTCGGTTTAATCAGGATTCGACCTATTCAATGGTACTGCCATTTTTCCGACTTTTCGGCAATTCTGACTTGTCAGAAAACACGTGGATTGGCGGATCAGCCGTGGATACATATGTTTTGATGGATTTCCGGCCAAATCCGTCAGGTTTTAGTCCCGTTTTCCACAATGTCAATCCGACTTTAAGAAAAATTGGATTGGCATTGTTAAAAATAGGCAAAACCTGTTGGATTTGCGCACAAATTGAATACTGCATTGTTGAATCCAACATGCATTGAATAGACCCCTAAGCCTCCATCCACACCAAGATGGTAAGAGTATAGGTTACAGGCAGGGCCGGTGCAAGGTTTTTTGGCACCCTAGGCAAAATGTCTGCCTACTGCCCCCCAACATCATCAGTTACTCACTTTCCCAGTCACTAAGGTGAAAGTTCATAGGTGATATCTTATACATTTCCCAGCCGTCTGACTGCATTATCTCTCAAAGATATCATGAATTATTTGATAGCTACACTCAGTGGCACCCCCTTCCCAGATCCGGGCACCCTACCCAGCTGCCTATCTCTTTCTATTTCATTCATCTCTCATACATTCATACAAACATATCCATACACTGCCTCTCTCATACATACACTGCCTCTCACGTACGTACGTACGTACGTACGTACGTACGTACGTACGTACGTACGTACACTGCCTCTCTCATACATACATACATACATACATACACTGCCTCTCTCATACATACATACATACATACATACATACACTGCCTCTCTCATACATACATACATACATACATACATACATACATACATACACTGCCTCCCTCATACATATATACATACACTGCCTCCCTCATACATACACTGCCTCTCTCATACATACGTGCACTGCCTCATACATACATACATACATACATACATACATACACTGCCTCCCTCATACATATATACATACACTGCCTCTCTCATACATACATACATACAGACATACATACACTGCCTCCCTCATACATATATACATACACTGCCTCTCTCATACATACACTGCCTCTCTCATACATACACTGCCTCTCTCATACATACATACATACATACATACATACATACATACATATACACTGCCTCTCTCATACATACATACATACATACACTGCCTCTCTCATACATACATACACTGCCTCTCTCATACATACATACATACATACATACATACATACACTGCATCTCTCATACATACACTGCCTCTCTCATACATACATACATACATACATACACTGCCTCTCTCATACATACATACATACATACATACATACATACATACACTGCCTCTTTCATACATATACTGCCTCTCTCATACATACATACATACATACATACATACATATATACATTTCCTCTCTCATACATACATACATACATACATACACTGCCTCTCTAATACATACACTGGCTCTCATACATACATACATACATACATACATACATATATACATACATACATACACTGCGTCCATACATACACACAGGGTTGATATCGGGTGACCGGCGGTTGGGAGACCACCGGTCACCATACTGAAGCCGGGATCCTGTCTGTCAGATGGCCGCCGGGGGGGGGGGGGGGGGGGGGGGGCATCCATACACTGCCTCCATACATATACAAACATACACTGCCTCTATACATCCATACATACATACATACATATATACATCCAAACACTGCCTCCATACATACACACACACACACACACACACACACACATATATACATCCAAACACTGCCTCCATACATATATGCAATACATCCATACACTGCCTCCATACACATATACATTCATACATACACACATATATACAGCCATATACTACCTTCATACATCAATACATACACACATATATACAATACAGCGATACACTGCCTCCATACGTACATACATATATACATTCATACACACACTGCCTCCATACACACACACACACACACACACACACACACACACACACACACACACACACACATATATACATCCATACATACACACATATATACACCCATACACTGCCTCTGTAGATACGTATGTATGTACGTACATACATACACACATATATACATCAGTACACTTCCTCCATACGTACGTACATACATATATACATTCATACACGGCCTACGTACGTACACAGCCTCCATACATACATACATACATACATACATACACTGCCTCCATATGTATATACATATATACATACATACACTGCCTCCATACATACATACATACACTGTCTCCATACATACATACATCCATCCACTGCCTCCATACATACACACATATATACACTGTCTCCATACATCTATATACACATAATGTCTCCACACAAACTGTACATAAATCCAACCCCCCTTCAGTGCACACTTTAGCAACTACCACTTCCCCGGGGTGTGACTCCAGGCAGCCACTACTCCGAGTGCCCCACCATCGCACAAAGGGGGCGACATCTTACCGCTGGCCAGGATGAGGTACTGTTCCCCGCTGCTGCCACCATCTTCCGGCTCACGGTGCCGCCTAGGTTAGCACTTCTGCTAGCGGGGAGATACTGCTGCTGTCGCTGCCGGCGGCTCCATAGCTCACAGCAGCTGGTGAGGGGCGGCCGGCTGCTGCTGGCGGGGAGGCACTGTTCCTGGTGCTGCCGTCGGCTCCGAGTGCATAGTGCGCTGCAGATAGCGCGAGGTGGGCTGCTGCTTCTGTCGGGGGGCGGGCCCCTTCTGCTGCCTGATGCCGCACTTGTACTCAATCCCCTCCGCCTCTCCGGAACCCACAGAACTTTATTTCAAAAAGAAAAAAAAACGGGTCCGTGGGTTGCGGGGGAAAGTGGAGGCCGCTCACTCCTAGTTGTGATGCTAAGTGCCGCCCTCCAGCGGCCGGCGCTCTAGGCAGCTGCCTAAAGCTGCCTAGTGGTAGCGCCGGCCCTGGTTACAGGGGCAAACACAGAATTTCTGGAGGGAGGTTTCCAAGTGTTTGATTTTAGAGTGATTGTTGCCATCCCATGATTAGCATGTAACAAGCTACAGTCTGCGCAAACAGAGTGCAGTTTATGTAATCCAGTACTTCAGACATATGCAGGTCCATTGATCATGGTAAGCCACTTCCTATATTCTCTCCGTGGTGCGATGAGTGTGCACTCAGATCCACAGCTACACACACAGCAGACTTGGTAGGAAAATCATCAGCCACTCGGTATACTGCATGTAGTGACCAATGGCCTGGCTGTGGGGAAGGGGGGTTTCCGGGCACCTGGTACCCCCCCCCCATTGCACATTTTCCCATGTGTTACCTAGAATGTTCCCTGGTGACAGGCAACAACATAAGTCCTCATAGAACTTTCATTTATGCTGCAAGGTCCTGGGTTTGAGGATGGAATAAGATTGATATTTGTTAATTCATTCGCACTTTTGTAAAAGTACAACCTATATTTGTTCAAGGTAGAGATAAGCAGTTCAATTTTACTGAAAACCAAACACACTCGAACTTTGGAGTACCATGTCAAACCAAGTCCCACTCAGTTAACTTTGGGGTTCTGTGTCAAACCGAGTCCTGGTTCGGGTCACTTTGGGCTTCCATGTCAAAGTGAGTCCCGGCTTGGGTCATCCCGCCAAGATCTACTCCTGGGTCTAAAAAACGAATCTTGAGTGTTTTGGGTGGCGAGATTTCAGGTACCATTTCACACTGGAAATGACTGGAAATGAATGTTATTGACAGGCCCAAATTATATGATTCTAGCTGTTTTTACCAATTTTAAAGAAATTCAGATCCAAAATCAAAACACGCTGGTCTGCACACATTTCTTGTTAAAATCACTGTAAATTTGTTAAATATAAATGATTAAAATAATGTATAATGCATTATCATTATACTACATGTATTATCCAGCAAATCAGAATATCTGGAGATCAATTATTATTGTTTCCCCCAAATACACTTTCATTTATCCTCACATGCTGGCCAGTTTCAGCATAGGTTGGCATCTTAGTGTGCACTTGCTCTGGACACCATGGTGCCTTGCTGTACTTCTGCTCCTACTTACACATTCCTTTCCTTCTGGTCCCGCCTTCCCTTATCAACATTGACCCAAGTCGAATTATTTAGTAAATACAGATTGAGTATCCCATATCCAAAATTCTTGGGACCAGAAGTATTTTGGATATCGTATTTTTCCGTATTTTGGGATAATTGCATACCATAATAGGATATCATGGCGATGGGACCCAAGTCTAAGCACAGAATGTATTTATGTTTCATATATACCTTATACACACAGCCTGAAGGTCATTTTAGACAATATTTTTTATAACTTTGTGCATTACTCAAACTTTGTGTACATTGAGCCATGAGAAAACGAAGGTTTCACTAACTCAGTATCACTCAAAAAATTCCTTATTTCGGAATATTCCGTATTTTGGAATATTTGGATATGGGATACTCAACCTGTATACCACTGTGTATATATAAAAATGGGTATATTGAGTAAATGTCAATTTTGATAGATGTTTGGTCTATTTTTGGTTGATTTTTGATGGATTTTGTGTTTAACGGTTTAAAGGGGTTATTCAGAGATGTTAGCAAACCAAAAAAGTTAGCAATTGGGAAAAACCATGTTGCACTGCAGTTAGGTCAGATATAACAAGTGTAGACAGAGTTAGATTTGGGTGGGGTGTGTTCAAATTGAAAGCTAAATTTCAGTATAAAAATAAAGCAGCCAGTATTTACACTGCACTGAAACAATATAACCCACTAAAATCCAAATCTCTCTGCACATGTTATATCTGCTCCACTTACAGTGCAACATGGTTTTGCCCAATTGCTAACTTTTTTGGTTTGCTAACAACTCTGAATAAACCCCTAAACCACACATTTGCTAACAAATGATTTTGACATCATTTAAAAATATTTTTCAAAAATCATGTTAGTACATGTGGAATTTAGACCCTAAAATACTAAATCAAACAGACATCGACCAAATATCTACCCAGACAGATTTTTTGTAAATATACACCTAAATCCCACATTCACTAACAGATGATTTTTTTTACATATTTTTTTTAAAAGGATGGCAAAAGTCATCTGTTTGTAAATGTGTGATTGAGACACTGAAACACAAAATGGAACAAAAAAATCGTCAAAAATAAATAAATAATAAAAATCAATTAACATATACCCAAATCAACTTTTTAGTAAATATGCCCTTAAAAGTCGATTTGGGTCGATGTTGGTTGATTTTCGGTCGATGTAGTGTCGATTTTTGATTGATTTTGTGTTTCAGGGCCTAAATCACACATTTACTAACAGATGAAATCTGGACATGCTTCGATAAAGAAAAATTGCTTAAAAATAATTGTAAAAATTCATATGTTAGTAAATGTGGTGTTTAGGGGTATATATACTAAAAACCTAACTGGGTTTTTTTTTCGGGGTGTAAATTCCACATTTACTAATAGATGATTATTGAAGTTCTTTTTTTAAACAATGTCAAAAATAATTTGTTAGTAAATATGTGATTTAGACCCTTAAACACAAAATCGATAAATTTTTTTACTAACCATCAACCAAAATCGACTTTTAGTAAATATACCCCCAAGTGTTAGATAACTGGTACATGTATTACACATAGGACGGGATCAGGGGCGGAGTGGGTACTGAAAGTGTCCCTGAAAGTGTCCCTGGAAAAATTTGTAGAAGTGGCCTCACATGGGCAGCACCATAAATATACAGTGTAACCATGATGGCAGGGCCGGCTCTACCATTAGGCATGTTTGGGCAGCTGCCTAGGACGCTGGCTTCTAGGGGGGAGGGGGGGGGGGGGGGGGCAATGAGTTTGCCTAACACAAAATTAAGTATGTATCTGTACTTGATGGAAATGGTATCTGTGGAACTTATTAATCACACTTTCATCTGACGGGTTGGGAAGTGGATATTGGTGGTGGTTAGGGGCAGCAGGCTGAAATTTTGCCTAGGGAGCTGAAAGACCTTAACTGGCCCTGCATGGCAGCAGCATCACCCCTCACATGTCAACAAACAAAACAGGCTCCACGATCACATCGGCCCGCCGTGAATCTTCCCTGTTGACCTTATGACCAATCCACCCCATGGGTGGGATGTACTAAAGGAATAATGCAATAAAAACCCTGTTTTCATTTTTATACAGTATGTACTAACCTAGAGAACCTGGGTTATCGGATCCCTCCCAGTAACCCCTGCGGCCGCCGCTGCGCAGAGGGCCTCTAGGGGCTGAAACTGGGAAATCCCGTCTTTGCAAGGGGCAGCTCTTTTCAGAAGAGCCGTACTTTGCTATACTAATCGCATATGTTAGTACATATGCAATTAGTATCATTGTGATGTTTTTGCAGAAAAACTTCTGCAGCATTAGTACATCCTGCCCTCACTGAGATGCTTTTATTTATTTCACCTACCAATGCAGTGGTGAAGATAACTGTTGCTAACTCTGAATACCGCATTTTCCCAAAACCTTCTGTGACTCCATCTACCAATGATTGCCGCATCGTTCCCACCTACCACCACTGTTGCCAGGTATAGCAGAATGTTAACCCCGTATACTGTGAATTGACCACACTAACTGTAACTTTTGCACTGCCTACACTAAGGCAATTTTAGAAAAAAAATCTTCCCGACCTGTCCCCTAAAATGATCCCTCTATGGTTACTGTAAGACAATGGAAATAGCAGGCACCAAAATTAAAAAAGCAGACTTCGTAATTTCGGTATAATTATAGATCTAGCAGAATTAATGGTGGTGCAAGGATGCACTACCTCTATCCTAAATACAAATAGCCACTTTCATTATTGATCAATTTCAAGAACATAAGATTTAGTAAAATCAAAATACTGTAAAGTAACAATTGCCCATGGCTAGTGACCTGCACACACTTTCTTTTCACAGCCATCAATTCTACAGATAGAAGTGTATTGTGACACATATGCTGTGGGGGGTGGGGTGGGGGGGGGGGGTAGAGCCATGCCCTCGTGCCCTCATTTTCAAAAACACTGCCTTGCACCACCCATGTCTCGCCCCTCCAAATGGCTTCAACATGTCAATCATGCTGCTGCTTGTGAGCACTCTACACAAGCTTGCAGGATCTGTTCTGCACATTTGCAGATCCCCCATCATCGGACTTGTATGCAAACTATCAGGTTTGCATACAAGTCTGTATCAAGCCCAGGGTTTTCTCTTGCGGTCACTTTGCAAAGAGCAAGGTGACTGCAGATAATGGAAGAAAATATCCCCCTCCCACTCTTCTATACTGCACGTCAGTCTCCAGCCTCACCACACAGAATGCATAATGAAATGTTTGGCTGTATGTATCTCTGTGCTGTCCAGGACATACCTATCCAAGATGTTATCCTTATGTAGTATGTGAGACAATCATGTAACACTCACATTTAATTTTCAGATGACTTTTTTATCATGTACATTCCAGTACCATGCAGGCTTCCATCCATAATACTATTGATATTCATTTCTTGATCATGTATATATCTATATCTATATATATCTATATCTATCTATATCTATCATCCCCATGATGAAGTCTTGCTTTAAAGACGAAACGCATTGGGAGTTACCCTGGACCCTCTTTTGATGGACAGATAAGCTTTTAAATAATTTGTTTCTTGTATGTGTGATACCTGCTCATTTTAACCCTGAATATATTTTATGTACTTCTTAAATGTGAAAAATATCTTTCTACTATAATACTGTGGAGTGTGATATTTTGGGATGTTTTCCATTTAACACCCACCCAATAGAAAAATGTTATAAGTGCACATAGGTTAAAACGGTACACACTATCTGGTGTTTCTTTTCTTCTTTTTTTCCATATTACTGTGATTATACTGGTCTGAGGACTGAAGATTCTCATCTGAGATATGTACTCGTCCCATTTCCTAAACATCACTACATCACCAAACCGCACTTTATGTTCCCACTTCCATTTTCTGGGCATTAATAGGCGCTGATTACTTTTATTTTTAACATATATATATATATATATATATATATATATAAAAAAATTCTCACAAATGTATTGCGATTGTGTAATATCCTTGAGATAGCAGTCACTTAATCTACATGGAGCAGACAAGTTGAACGTTTGGATGAAAGTTAGCCTAGTGTATGACCTGCAGTACCATAACTAGTAATTTGGTGCCCTATGCGAAAAAGGAAATTGGTGCTGTAACTTGTGGGGAAGGAGCATGGCCACAGAATAGTACCAATTGACATTACACCATATAGTAGTGTCGTTTTTCACATTAAACCACACAGTAGTGTCCCTTATACACATTATACCGCACAGTAGAGCCCCTTATACACGTTGTGCCAGACAGCAAAGCCCTTTATACAGGCCCAGCTCCAGGCCTACTAGCACCCTGAGTAAGAAATTTTGAACAATGCACATATGCCCCCAGCGCCAGATGCACATATGCCACCAGATCCAAATACACATATACCCCCAGTGCCAGATACACATATTCCCCCAGCACCAGATGCACATATGCCCCCAGCGCCAGATACACATATATTCCCAGTGCCAGATACACATATGCCCCAGCACCAGATGCACATATGCCCCCACCTCCAGATACACATATGCCCCTAGTGCCAGATATACATATGCCTCCATCGCCAGATACACAAATGCTCACAGCCCCAGCAGGTATACTCACTGCCGCTGCCTCTGCTGCTCCTGCTGCGGCTGCTTCCTCTGCTGAGAGACTGGTCTCCGGTCTCCAGCATCAGTCAAGTGAGGCACCGATTCATAAGCCAATCAAATTTGCAGTCCGGCAGCCAATCAGGAGCTGCCGTTGGTCCACGGGCTGATTGGCTGATGATCCGGCCCAATATAGTTGTATGACGGACCGGCTGATGGCCGCCCTTAAAAGTTAAAATGTTTTTGCATAGCTCAGGTTGCACAAGCAATCGCAGCCTTGCTTTGCAAAAATACACTCCTCCATAGGCGGCATCTAGTTGATCGCACAGGGTGCAAAAAGTTGCAGCATGCGATCGACTCGGAATGAGGGCCATAGTAAATACATTGAGTGAGATTGACAGAATTTTATATTGAGCTATAAATTATAATATAAATATACTGGCAGAAAGGAGGATACTGCTAACTGTAAACATATTGTAAACTAATAATGGTCTCCTATCACTGAGCAGTTTGTTCATCAGTGACAATTAAGGTGTAAATACAGCTGTATTTTTATTTGTTGGAAACTGCAAACAATTGTCTGATTGTACCAGCCTCCTGTAATTTGGTCTGGAAGCATACCCTACCAGCACCAGACGTGAGGTCTCACTGCTAAGCACATAAAAAGAAAATGAACAGTACACACAGCAGTTACATTACAGCCTTGTGGAGATCAAGTTGTGGAGTGGGCTGTTTACTGAGAAAGTGGTATCAGCGAAATTAGAATACAATGCTCACAGCTTTTGAAATGTTTTTATTATTAGAATGAATTTTGGTTGGTGGGGTATGCTATTTGTGCAAAGAACCAGTTAACCTTGGATTCTTCACACTTTTCTTGGATACAGATTATACAAATTTGCATGCTTCTCTGAATCAGGCCCTGAGATGCATTACAGATTTAGATGCAAGGCAGCAAAATTAATTATTGGGCGGAGACTGGGAGGTAACGGGCAAGAACAAATAACAGTGATGTATGGGAGTGTCAGAGGTGTATCGCTGGCTTTCCACAGAAAATGGTTGCGGGCAAAGATGCTGAACCACTTGGGATCCAGTCTGAAGATTGACACTGTCTAGGTCGACAATGTTTAGGTCGACCACTATAGGTCGACAGTCACTAGGTCGACAGGGTTGGAAGGTCGACAGGGTTTCTAGGTTGACATGTGCTAGGTCGACAGGTCAAAATGTCGACATGAGTTTTTAAAATGTTTTCTATTTTTTTACTTTTTCATACTTAACAATCCACATGGACTAAGATTGGAACGGTAATCTGTGCTGAGCGAAGCAGTAGCGGAGCGAGGCACCTTGCTTGAAGCATGGCGAGTGAAGCGAGCCATGCGAGGGGACACGGTGCACTAATTCGGCTTCCCGGTCACTATACGCAGAAAACGACACCCAAAAACAAAACCTCATGTCGACCTTTTGACCTGTCGACCTACACATGTCGACCTAGAAACCCTGTTGACCTTCCAACCCTGTCGACCTAGTGACTGTCGACCTATAGTGGTCGACCTAAACATTGTCGACCTAGACACTGTCGATCTAATGATCCACACCCAACACTTACATAGGAGACCATACTAAGGGAAACTGTTCCTGCAATAGGGCTGGCGCAAGCTTCGATGGTGCAACCAATGATGGCATGTAAAGATGTCTACCGATACTGAAGTGGGTGACTCACTCCTTACACATAGAGATGCGTGAATCTAGAGCAGGGAAGAACTTTGTAGTGACATTAGCATAAAGATGCAGATTTGACTGCAGCAAAAGATGCAGCTGTGGCCACGTCTGCATCTAATTCAGCCACTTTAAACTTACAATGGTTATTAATGTTTTATTAATTGCTACAGAATTTACCTACCTCATTTATTAGTGGGAAAAGATATAGTGGAGAATTCCACCTTAGTTAGTGTGTAATATTTACTGTAACAGGAAAAAAGGGTTGCAGAGCATATCACAGTGTTAGGGCCATCTTTCATGGGAATACATTTTTTTACATTTACAACTAACCTGTACAGTGGTCCCACACCATCTCTCCACATGCTTCCATACGCTGTCAGCACTCTGATTGCTGGATAGCTCCAACCATCCACCAATCAGCAGGCTGACAGCCATTTGGTATCTTGCTGTAGCCTGGGAGGCAGGTAGATAATGCTGCCTTGTCGCTCTGATTGGTTGTAATTCACAATCAGAGCGGCCAGGCAGTATTCTCTACCCTCCTCCCAAGAATCTCCGGAAGCACCAGCCCAGGAGGCAGATGCCCTCTGACCCAGCCCATCCGTACTCAAAGACCCTAGAAACGTGAGGCCCGGGGCATCTGCCCAGTGTGCCTATTGGTTAAGATGGTGCTGCAAAGTGTGCCACAATGTGAAAAGAGTAAAACCTGGTATGGACAGAAGTGTTAAGGCCCGTACACACTGGGCGATATATCTGCCGTTCTCTTGAACGGCAGATACATCGCTGGTCCATCGGCCTGTGTGTACCAGCGATAGGTCTGTGAACTCCGTCGTTCACAGACCTATCGCGTCGGCTCTGCTGCACAGCCGACAGACAATATATCGTTAGATATATTGTCTCGTCGCTGTGTGTGTATGGCCGACCTGATAGGTCGTTTGTTGTCAGTGTCACCTTGAGTGGGCGGTCCTATGTAAAGTATCCTCCGCGCGGGTACAGCAGCCGCCTGGGTTCGGCGTGGGAGCAGCAGCAGCAGTAACCTGGCTTCGGCGTGGGACAGAGCTGACAGGATAGGAGGTGAGTATCACGATCCACTGCCCAGGGTTTCTGTATCTTCAGGGGCTGCATACATTATGCGGCAGCCGCCTGAGGGAAGTGCGGGAGGGGCTGTTTGTTCTGTGCGGGTGCCGCGGCCAGCACATGGGGGATCACCAGCGCGATTCCCCCAGGGAAAGCACACACCAGCATGAGCCGCGGAGGAGGCCCCCCCGCCCCCCTCCGCCGCACACACAAGCATGAGCCGCGGTGACCCCCCACCCGCCTCCGCTGCTGCCGTCCCCGGACCCCCTCCGCCGCACACACCAGCATGAGCCGCGGAGGCCCCCCCACCTGCCTCCGCTGCTGCCGGCCCCTCTCCGTCGCACACACCAGCATGAGCCACGGAGGCTCCCGTCCGCCCGCCGCCGCGTATCCCGCGGCCATCACTGGAGAGGTATTGAGCATCGCTGTGTAGCGGTGTATTAATTTATTGCCATGGGTTTCCGTGACTTTTGGTTGGTCAGTGTGTATCGTCAGCAGATATATCTGCAGATAGATTGATCTGCAGATATATCTGCCAGTGTGTACCCACCTTTAGAAACACAGAAAATTACGCAAATAAGAACCACTTGGCCCTTCTAGTCTGCCCCTTATTTGCCTTTTGGTATCCTCAACTCTATTTGATCCTTAGTTCCTTAGTGAATACATAGCAGACACAATGAATTTGAACACTGTGAAAATATAAATGTTTACATAAATATAAATAAATAAATAAGTCAATTTACTTAACACGTAAATTATGTATAAAATCTCCTCATCTACACAGTCCTAAACCAAGCCTCAACAAAACTACCCCTACATACATTTCAATTTTCATCTCTATATACTCTCTGTCATGCTAAGGGCTGACCCCAAGATGAGCTTTTCCTTGTCATTCCGCCAATAACCACATCTCACCCACCTCTTCACTAGATTCTACCCCGCTCCCACTGGTGCTACTTCCACTGGTACACCCTAACCACTGTCCCCTATCTCTGCTAAGCCCTTTTCCTGGCTCATGCATGTGTAAGACAGGAGAGACTGCCTGTCCACTCCGTTTCAGTATTAGAGGCTACTCAGGATTGCTCATTAGCATTTTGTTGGGTGTAGATAATTAAGTTGACCAATATAAGGTCAGTAGTCATTAGGTCGATCCCATATGGTCAACAAACATATTTTGACTGGGTCAAAAGGTTTACAGTGAAAAGGTAGATATCTGAAAAGGTCGACAGGTACAAAAGGTTGACACAGTGAAAAGACTGACATGGAAATGGTTAACACAAGAAGGTTGACACAGTTTTTTGCATTGTTTGGTGTCATGTTGTATGTTTAACCACATGTGAACCCTTTAAGTGTACTATGCTTGTTTCACTTGCCATGCTCCAAACAAGGTGCCTCCCTGCGCTTGGTACAAGAAACTATTCCCAATCCTGTGTATGGTAAAGTAAAAAAAAGTTGAGAAGAATGGAAAAGAAAACGATGTCAACCTTTTGTACCTGTCAGTCTTAAGCAGTGTCCAGTGGCCTATTGACCATGTAAACCTTTTGTACCTGTCGACCATATGGGATCAACCTATTGACTGATACCTTATCACTGTTGACCAGGGGTGGATTGGGCTGGAAAACCAGCCCAGGAAATTTCTGGAAGCAGCCCTAATGGGGATGGGGTCTGTTGAGGGGGTGGGGTTTGGTGGGGGGTGGTTTGTTAAGGGGGCGGGACACTTTCCTCAGATGCAATAGCCTTTACTAAACTGATACTGCCAATGTTTGTTGATGACAGGGCTCTTTTATAGGAACAAGTGTACTTCCATAAAATAGGGGATTAAGGGCCTAATTCAGGTTGGATCGCAGTGTGCAATCGGGGTGGGGTGGGAGGGGCAGCAACACTCCATTTCCAGGTTGCAGACGGAGCGCTGTGGGGGCGGAGGTGGCCAAGCGGGGGGGCGGTGCGGTTCAAGTAGGGGCGTCTCGGGGGTGTGATCATGGTGGCTGCGTGACATCACATGCAGCTGCCGTGATTGGGAACATGCTAAACTGTGCCGGCAGGAGGCACCCTCAATTTCTGCTAACAAGCAGAAACTGCGGTGTTCACAATTTCTGCTTGTTGTAGGGGGGGCGGCAGTCAGCATGCTAACAAAAGGATTGCAAATTCTAAATGTAATGGCCAGGTAGGAGATGAATCAAACTTACAATTAGAGATGAAGATTTTTTATATCAGAAAGGCTAAAAACTGACAAACCTACTATACTACAGTACATGAGTGCTGCATTCACACCTCCATTTAGATTTCAGTTTGAACACACCCCACCCAAATCTAATGCTCTTTGTGCATGTTATATCTGCCCCCCCCCCCCCACCACCACCACCACCTGCAGTGCACATGGTTTTGCCCATTAGCCATCAAATTTGCTGCTGCGATCAGATCTGAATTAGGCCCCATGTGCACTGCAGGTGGGGCAGATATAACATGTGCAGAGAGTTATATTTGGGTGGGGTGTGTTCAAACTGAAATCTAAATTGCAGTGTAAAAATAAAGTAGCCAGTATTTACCCTGCACAGAAACAAAATAACACACCCATATCTAACTCTCTCTGCACATGTTATATCTGCCACACCTGCAGTGCACCTGGGGGGTCATTCCAACCTGATCGCACGCTGCAGTTTTTTGCAGTGGTGTGATCAGGTCAGAACTGCGCATGCGCCGTGACCGCAATGCGCAGGCGCGTCACTGCCTGGCGACGGGAAATGCCGGGCAGCGTGGGACCTAACTAAGAAAGTGATCACAGTGGCAATTGCAAGGTGATTGACAGCAAAATGGCATTTCTGGGTGGCAACTGACTGTTTTCTGGGAGTGCTGTGGAAAACGCAGGCTTGTCCAGGCGTTTGCAGGGTGGGTGTCTGGCATCAATTCCGGGACCTGACAGGCTGAAGTGATCGCAGTGAGTGAGTAAGTTCAGAGCTACTCAGAAACTGCACAAAATTTTTTGCACAGCTCCCCTGCATAAGCGATTGCACACTTGCTATGCTAAAATACACTCCCCCATAGGCGGCGACTATCTGATCGCACAGCTGCAAAAAACTGCTACCGTGCAATCAACTCGGAATGACCCCCATGGTTTTGCCCATTAGCTAACAAATTTGCTGCTGGGATCAGATCTGAATTCAGGCCAGTTTCAACTGCACCAATAACAAAAAATTTGATATTTATGAATGACCATGCACATGTATGCACACACAAACTCAAGTTTCTGATATTTTTTTTGCAAACATAAAGCATATTGGACTGCAGGTATATATGAGGGGTATAATCTGTAGAAACAAACTGTGCAGGTTCTAGTGAAAAGATGCTGTAACACATAGCAATAAGCAGAGCCATAACAACACATTTTTGTGCCTTGTGCCAGAAAGAGCATTTGTGCCACACCCCTATATTTTAAATAGGGCCAGCGTGCAATGTGAAAAAAGGGCATCATCTTGTGGGGAAAGGGTGTAGTCACGCAACAGTACCCAAATTCAAATTACACTACACAGTAGTGCCGCTTACTCACAGTACAATGTATAGTAGTGTCCCTTACTCACATTAAATCACAATAATGCTCCTCACACATTATGCCACACAGTAATACCCCTTATACATGTTATACCATACACTAGAGCCCCTATTCACATTACACTACACAGACTTACCCCTTATACATATTATGCCACACAGTACTGTTCCTTACACATTATGCCACATAGTAGTAATGCCCCATACACACTATTCCCCACAGTAGTAGTGCACCACACACAATATACCCCACAGTAACAGTGTTTTATACACATTATGCCCCACAGCATTACCCTTTATACATGTTACACCACATACTTAACCCCTTTATTCACATTACGCTACACAGTAGTACTAAAATTAGGAGGTTCGGCAAGATCACTAGGGGATCCCGGCCAAGAAGGCTTCCTTGGTGGCGCACTCTTTTGTTGTAATATATAATGTATTTATAATAAAACTTAAATCTTTTATTAATATTAATTTAAAATAGAATTTATTTAGGCATGACACAGGTTAAGTTTTTGTCAGTCTAAGCAGCTCCCAGCATGGCTCTCTTCAATTCTGGCAGTTGAACACTTGCACAGACTCTCTCAATATAGGTCTTCTAGAGCTGCTTTCTCATGCCGGAACCACGATCCGCCCTCCTTGCAATGTGATCACACAACAAGGAGGGGGATAAGTGCAGTAAGGGACAGCAGAAGTAGCTCACACTTAGCCCTCATTTCGAGTTTATCACTCGCTAGCTATTTTTGCAGCGCTGCGATCAGATAGTCGCCGCCTCTATGGGGAATGTATTTTTGGTTTGCAAGTGTGTGAACGCTTGTGCAGCCGAGCGGGACGAAAAAGTTTTTTGCAGTTTCTGAGTAGCTCTGGACTTACTCAGCCCTTGCGATCACTTCAGCCTGTCCGGTCCTGGAATTGATGTCAGACACCCGCCCTGCAATCGGTTGTGCGAATGGATTAGTTGCTAGAAGCATTGCACAGCAACGATGCTTTTGTACCCTTACGACGTGCGTGCGCACTGCGGTGCATACGCATGTGCAGTAGCAACCTGATCGATGCGCAGCGAGCGATCAACTCGGAATGAGGGCCTATATCTCTTCTTCTTTCCCGACGTGAGCGGTTCCCCGCTCTCATTGCACTCATTCACTGCCTAAGGGCACATGGGATCAAAAGTAGAAGGGGAATCCAGCTCATCTACGCCGGGACACTTTTTACTTATATGAAATCTGTCACTGTTTGCACCTGTATGTATGGGCATAATTTAGAGATTAACAATGGGACACTGATACATGTATATAATAATGTTTCAATGGTGGCTAATTGAGCACTGATACTGAGATATGAATATAAGTTAACATGTGAATGCAGTGCTCTATTGATGAATACCAATGTACTGTGCTGATACATGCTTAGAAGGAGCTATTGATATTAATGGGTTACATTAACACCATATACATGCCTGTTATTATTTCTTTAACATTCTGTTACTGCTTTGGAGACACTGTAATTCCTTTGGATAAGATATACTTGCCTGTTTTTGTCCATTTAGGGTTATTATTCCTTTCATGTTCTGCAACTGCTGTGGAGACAGTGAAATCTCTCTGGTTAACGCACATGCATATACTGTACTTACCTGTTTTGGTCCAATTAGGATTATTATTCCCTCAATGCCTTACAACAGCGAGGGAGGCAGTGAAAAAAAAAATATATATATATATTTTTATTTTTTTTTTGCAATAGGCTTGATCTGTTATCTTTAGGCTGTTGATAGACACAGTAACTATCATAACTGAGACTAAAAGAAACGGAGTTGTTCTGTGAATCATCGGCTGTGTTACACAGAGGTAACTTTATGCAGATGGCTAAGAAACATTGTTACAGAATTGTTGCGCACAGAACTGTCAGGCATATTGGCAGTGCCTGGCAGAGATCGTTACTGTATCAGTTTCCAGCCGGCAGGATGATATACATTGTTGCAATGTTTTCTATTGCTGTTGGCAGATAAATACTGTTATAACTCCTGGATGCCAATAGCAATTCAATTATCATATTTTCTCCACAGAGCCTCGTGTCATCTAGTGCTATATAGGAAGAATATCAATTGTTATGCACGCTGTCTTCTTGCACTGTTTTTTCATTCCAATTAAATATGTACGGTATGACCTAATTGTTTTGCAGGAATTCCATTGCATACTGTCTTCTTGCACTTTATATTACTCTAATTACTTATACAAGGGAAGGCCAGAATGCTCTGTTAGAACATTCCTGCTTTATACACTGCTCAAAAAAATAAAGGGAACACTTAAACAACACAATGTAACTCCAAGTCAATCACACTTCTGTGAACTCAAACTGTCCACTTAGGAGGCAACACTGATTGACAATCAATTTCACATGCTGTTGTGTAAATGGAATATAAAACAGGTGGGAATTATAGGCAATTAGCAAGACACCCCCAATAAAGGCGTTGTTCTGCAGGTGGTGACCACAGACCACTTCTCAGCTCGTATGCTTTCTGGCTGATGTTTTGGTCACTTTTAATAATAATAATAATAATAATAATAATAATAATTTTATTTATATAGCGCTCTTTCTCCAATAGGACTCAAGCGCTTAACAGATACATAGCATAATATAGTACAGAAAATAAAGAAGTACAGAACAGATTTTCATAAAATACAGAAGCATGGAGATACTAAAGGGACAATTATGGGAATGCTTGAGTAAAAAGAAAAGTCTTGAGTCTACTTTTGAAGGATTCTATAGTTGGGGCCTCTCGCACTGTGCGGGGAAGTGAGTTCCATAGAGGCGGAGCCGCATGGCTAAAAGCTCGATCCCCAGATGAATTACGGGAGATTCTAGGTACTGCTAAAAGTCCTTCATCTACAGATCGCAGTAATCGAGTGGGGAAGCATGGGGTCAGAAGCTGCTTCAGGTACCTTGGGCCCTGGTCATGTAATGCTTTGAAACTCAGTAAGCCAATCTTGAAGATGATTCACCATCTTACAGGCAGCCAGTGAAGGGAGAAGAGTATGGGTGTGATGTGGCTAGAATGGGGCTGGTTGGTTTACAGCCTGGCAGCTGTGTTTTGCACCAGCTGTAAGCGGTGAAATTCTTTTGCTGGGACACCAAGGTAGAGGGCATTACAGTAGTCTAATCGAGATGATACAAATGCGTGGATGACTTTTGGCAGATCATCTGAGGGAATTAAGTGCTTGATTCTGGCTATGTTCCTTAGGTGAAAGAATGAGGATTTGATTGTGGCTGATATCTGATGTTTAAGTGTCAATGCACCATCCAGGACAACGCCAAGATTCCGCACATGATCAGTGGTTTGTAATTCTGAATCCCCAAGTGTAAGTCCAGTTGGTTGGCTATGCTGAAGTCTTGTCCTTTGATGTTGCGGTCCTATCATAAGGACCTCTGTTTTATCCGGGTTCAGTCGCAGCCAACTAGCACCCATCCACTCCTGGAGTTCAGCTAGACAGCCATTTAGGGTTGCTATTGGGTTATCAGTGCCAGGAGCGAAGGACAAGTACAGTTGTGTATCATCTGCATAGCAGTGGTAGACTAGCCCATGGCACCTGATTATTTCACCCAGCGGGAGCATGTATACTGCAAAAAGCATGGGGGATAGTATAGAACCTTGTGGGACACCACATGGCAATGGCACTGGTAGTGATGAGTATCATCCAGACAATACTCTCTGTGACCTGCCTGTGAGAAATGATTTGAACCAATTTAGGACTGTGCCATCCAGTCCACAAAAATGTATCAGACGCTCAATCAGAAGCCCATGGTCCACGGTATCAAATGCTGCCGAGAGATCCAGAAGGATTAATACTGAACAGTCACCTCTGTCTCTTGCCATCAGAAGATCATTTAACACACACACCAGGGCTGTTTCAGTGCTATGTCTTCTCCTGAATCCTGATTGGAATGCATCATAGATATCATGGGTTGTCAGGCGGGTTTCCAGTTGATTTGCAACCACTTTCTCAATAACCTTTCCTAGAAAAGGAAGGTTTGATACCGGTCTATAGTTGGTCATGCAGTCGGGATCTAAATTAGATTTTTTAAGAAGAGGTCTAACAATTACTTCCTTTAGGGGTCCAGGAAAAATGCCTGTCTGCAAAGAGCATTGAACAATTTTTGCAAAGACAGGACCAATTATATCCATACAACCTATTAGAAGCTTGGTTGAGGCAGGGTCCAGATCACAGGTGGTGGGATGCAAAATCCGAGCAATTTCAGCAATGTCCTTTACATCCACTGGGTGAAAGCTGGTCCATGAAGGCAGGTTTTGTAGTTTGACACTCCTTTGATGGTACTGTGGAGATTCCAGCCCGAATGGTGGATATTTTATCTGCAAAGAAGTTTGCAAACTCATTGCATCTTGCCTGGGAGAGGGTTTCATCAGTCTGCAGGCATGCTGGCTTGCAAAGCATCTCCACTGTGCGGATAAGTTGAGCTGGCCTATTGTTTGCTGCCGTGATCTCATTTGACAGAAACTGTGATATCTTACGGGTGATTGATATTCTTCATTATGCTTTATTAGTTTTATTTTGTCATCCACTAGGTTAGTCTTCCTCCATCATCTTTCCAGTCTACGCCCCCTTTTCTTGAGCTCACTAACACTGTTGTCGAACCAGGGAGCTCGACGTTGTGGTTTACGAGGTCTTATACGCACAGGGGCGATAATATCAATTGCTGCCATAACATCCCTATTATAATAACGGACTAGCGAACAGGGATCTTCACAGACACCCAGTATAGCAGAGAGATCCAGATTTGCTGCTAGAGCCTGGGGAGTCATACCCCTCCTTGGACGATACCTGGTCAACTCCATGGGCAGAGATCTTATTTGAGGGGTTGCAACTGAGAACCAAAGGGCGTGGTGGTCTGACCAGATGACTGTGTTTATTTTTAGGTCAGTGACTTCTAATCCAATCTGAAAGACAAGATCAAGAGTGTTTTTACCATCATAAGGAAATGTAACCTTAATATTAAACACTGAGGTTTATGCCACGCTATTTTTATGCCTGGCAACCATTCAATTTAACAGGTTATTTCTTTACAATCACACACTTAGGATATACAGTGTTGCACATAGGCGTGCGCAGGACATTTTATTAGGGGGTGCACGATTAGAAGGGCGTGTTTAGCACCACCTATTGGGCATGTCTAACACCACCTAATGGGCGTGTCTAGCACCACCTATCAGGCATGTCTACCACCACATATTGGCACTCAATGCAAACAAAATAATATAGAGAATTGATGCACAGATAGATATATATATATATATATATAGATAGATAGATAGATAGATAGATAGATATATATAGATATATATATAGATAGATATATAAAATCTGTTTAATATATGTTCAATTTGTATATTTTATTACCATAGATTATATCCTAATCTCTCGAAATATATATTGATATTGAATTTGAACTTGTCCTCCTCCAAGAGGAACGCTGTTTTCTGTGGCGTTGGCACATGATGAGGAGAGAGAGAGCATGGGTGAGAGCATGAGCGGGCATGCACGCGGCATGACATCATCACGACACATCCCACAAGTTAGAGGAACTGGGAGTAGGATTACGTCAGTGATGCTGCACCATAAAAATGATTGACAGCCAGACTGAGCGGAGGGGGTGGCGGGCACAGTGGTCGGAGGACAGAAATGAGCACACTCGGCGATCGCCGATACTGCAGCAGCAGCAGGTGTGTGTGAGGGGGTTTACAGACATTAGGGGGTGCCTGTGTGCACCAGGAACCCCCCCTGCGCACGCCTATGGTGTTGCATATATATACAAATCTTCTCTCTGTGTCGATATATACACAGGGACAGTGTCTCCCAGTAGCCATTTTTAGTGTTATAGGAATGTGCACATTTAAACACGATCAGTGATCGTCAATGGCAGTTTATATGTCCTGTATAGGCACAATATAATATCATACGGCACGGGATATAATCACTGCTGATTTGTGTTATACATCACAGACCCATATATATAGGCCATGCATAAATAAGTGGGTTGCATGTACCCTATATATTTATAGGGCATTTTTGCACATTAAAAGATCTTTGAAGAACGATATATCATAAGCACTGAGAATGTACAGACAGTGCTATTGTGAGACACGGATTTGATACAATCTAATCTAGTGCGGCATAATTATCAATCATTGTGCATCTATATGATACAGTAAATACTAATCTACCCTCTATATATATATATATATATATATATATATCGTTAACAGGATTTATAGATATCCTATGCTGTTGTGATCTATTAAATAATCATATTTCAATACAGTGTAATAAGGCAGCATATTGCCCAAGATTGATACTATATATAGGATATCCATTGATGTATTTGCACACTACTTTACAAATGCTATTGTAGCCAGATATTTCCCTTATTAGCTCTCTCTACCACATGGTGATTTGTATCTAAATGCGTGAATCATATATTTAGCAACAGTGTTTCTTCTAGTTTCAATCACAACACTAAGTAACACCACTGTTGCAATGTACTGTAACAACTTGTGATTCAAACAGCCAAATAATATATCTCCCTCTGTGGCATATGATTTAAGCCCCAGTTAATACATGAAGTACAGATCTCTATTATAATTAGCACCGATACAGTGCTGCATAAATACATGCACATTCATGTGCATTTGGAATAATTCTTAAGGACATATATTAAGGGTATCAGCGTTGTTTTTAATCTTTATTCACAATTTGTTCATTTCTGTCACAAACTTTTTCTTTTTTGTTAGATTTTAATATTTCGCTCTATTATTAATAAAGGACATGTCTCAGTCCCTCAAACAATAATAATTCTCAGTACTAATCTTAGTTAATGGGCATTTGAGCCTTTATTTGACATTGCAGTGTGGACATACACTTTTTGAAAATAATACAGTAAAACTTGCTGGTTGGGTTGAGTGCACCTTAAATTGTACCTGGTTTAATTTTCTCCTTCCCCTCCCTTCGGGGAATTGATTTTAAGATCAAGAGCGTGACCACTTTTACGTGTGGCAGAAGGAATGACCTGTGTGAAGCCCAGACCATTCATTGTGCACAGGAGGTCTTGGCCAAGGCGAGAGAGCTCATCATCCACCCATGCATTGAAATCTTTGAAAGCTGGCGGTGCTTTCATTCTAGTGGTAGCATGAGACGGAGTCTACAACCCACACAAGTGGCTCAGGTAGTGCAGCTCATCCAGAATGGCACATCAATGTGAGCTGTGGCAAGAAGGTTTGCTGTGTCTGTCAGCGTAGTGTCCAGAGCATGGAGGTGCTACCAGGAGACAGGCCAGTACATCAGGAGACGTGGAGGAGGCTGTAGGAGGGCGACAACCCAGCAGCAGGACCGCTACCTCCGCCTTTGTGCAAGGAGGAACAGGAGGAGCACTGCCAGAGCCCTGCAAAATGACCTCCAGCAAGCCACAAATGTGCATGTGTCTACTCAAACGATCAGAAACAGACTCCATGAGGGTGGTATGAGGTCCCGACGTCCACAAGTGGGGGTTGTGCTTACAGCCCAACACCGTGCAGGACGTTTGGCATTTGCCAGAGAACACCAAGAGTAGCAAATTTGCCACTGGAGCCCTGTGCTCTTCAGATGAAAGCAGGGTCTCATTGAGCACATGTGACAGACGTGACAGAGTCTGGAGACGCCAAGGAGAACGTTCTGCTGCCTGCAACATCCTCCAGCATGACCGGTTTGGCAGTGGGTCAGTAATGGTGTGGGGTGGCATTTCTTTGGGTGGCCGCACAGCCCTCCATGTGGTCGCCAGAGGTAGCCTGACTGCCATTAGGTACCGAGATGAGATCCTCAGACCCCTTGTGAGACCATATGCTGGTGCGGTTGGCCCTGGGTTCCTCCTAATGCAAGACAATGCTAGACCTCATGTGCCTGCAGTGTGTCAGCAGTTCCTGCAAGATAAAGGCATTGATGCTATGGACTTGCCCGCCCGTTCCCCAGACCTGAATCCAATTGAGCACATCTGGGACATCATGTCTCGCTCCATCCACCAACGCCACATTGCACCACAGACTGTCCAGGAGTTGGCGGATGCTTTAGTCCAGGTCTGGGAGGAGATCCCTCAGGAGACCATCCGCCACCTCATCAGGAGCATACCCAGGCGCTGTAGAGAGGTCATACAGGCACGTGGAGGCCACACACACTACTGAGTTACATTTTGACTTGTTTTAAGGACATTACATCAAAGTTGGATCAGCCTGTAGTGTGTTATTCCACTTTAATTTTGAGTGTGACTCCAAATCCAGACCTCCATGGGTTAATAAATTTAATTTCCATTTATAATTTTTGTGTGATTTTGTTGTCAGCACATTCAACTATGTAAAGAACAAAGTATTTAATAAGAATATTTCATTCATTCAGATCTAGGATGTGTTATTTTAGTGTTCCCTTTATTTGTTTGAGCAGTGTACATACCTTGGGCAAGTTAAGAAACAAGGATTACAACCGTTAATTATTCTGAAATTAATTATATAGATCTCAATTATCAGACCAGTACCTGTTTAATATAATCATTTTTATATTTTCACTATAGCTAAAATTAAACCTATATTGCTTTATTGATGCAACAATTATCTCTATTTGGTAAATTATATAATTAACAAGGTCACAAAGAACAGTAATTGACCTAACATATGTTTATATATATATATATATATTTTTTTTTTCTTTATTATTTTAGGCTGACAAAAACTTAACCTGTGCCATGCCTAAATACATTCTATTTTAAATTAATATTAATTAAAGATTTAAGTTTTATTATAAATACATTATACATTACAACAAAAGAGTGCGCCACCAAGGAAGCCTGGTGATCTTGCCGAACCTACTAACTTTAAAACTGTAATATGCTTTCTGGTGCACCTCCAGCTAGATCCATTAACTTTAGATCTTGTAGTAAGACAAAAATATAACTTTTCATATATATCGGTTCTGATTATTAAATATTACCTTTAATATAAACTTGTGCATAGTCTTCTGGGTCAGTACCTTTCTCGCAGCTGCATACTACACAGTAGTACCCCTTATACAAATTAAGCCACAAAGTACTACTCCGTAAACATTAGTATTGCTCCTTACACAATATGCCTACACAGTAGTATTCCCTATGACACATTACACCACCACACTAGAAGTGCCCCTTTCATGTTATGTCCATAGTAGTAGTGCCCATTATGCATTACGCCCACAGTGGCAGTGCCCCTTACACATTATTCTTACATGATGGTAGTGCCCCATACACATTATGATCACAGTGGTAGTGCCCCTTACACATTAACTCCACAGTAGTAGTGCCCCTTACATGTTATGCACACACATTGGTAGTGCCAAATACATGTTATACCCACAGTTGTGGTGTCCCTTACATGTGATACCCACAGCAGTAGTGCCCTTCACACATTGAGCCTACAGTAGTAATCAGGAGTATGCTGACCTCGGGGAGCCAGAGCTTTGTCAGGACTGCTGCTGGGTGCTTTGTGCACAGTGACAGCACATCACAGGCATTCACAGCAGCTCCTGCTTGAGCGCAGAAGCTCCAATTGCAGCAGCTACTACCAGTTTTATGTGAATCGGCCGGATGTGGGGGTTTGGGAACGGCCACTGAGGGGAGAACGGGGCCCAGCCGACCAGGGACAGAACCGGTGTCCCAATGTACCAATCCGACCCTGCTGTTGACCTATTAGCCGGAAACCTAATCTGAGTTCCTACGGCGCACGATAGCTCTGCATGAGATACCCTGAAGTGTGATATTACTATTAGCGGTCCATCATTATCCCACTGTGTATGGCAACAATCCTTATCTAAGAATTTGGATAAGTGGGGGACATGATTATAATTGTCCAAAACAAGGAGCACAAGTAATGAGGAGGTAATAAAATCCCCTGAATCACGACTCTGTCATGACACTTGCAATTAGCTGACCTCTAATTCCCCAACCACAGACTCTGCACACCAATATGCTGCTGTTCTCTGCTTAACCAATTCCTGGCCTAGCAGAGGTAATTAACAATTCCATATTGAATCACAGTGCTGATATTATTAACACAGTGAGCATTTTTGTAGCACAATGTCAATACTTGGCCCTAAATACTAGAGATGTGCGGCGTGCACTTTTTCGTGTTTTGGTTTTGGATCTGGATCCCTGCTCATGTTTTGGATCTGGATTGGTTTTGCCACGGGTTTTGGTTTTGGATCTGGATGATTTAGCCCCCCCCCCCACAAAAACAGCTAAAATCACAGAATTTGGGGAGTAATTTTGATCCTACTATATTATTAACCTCAATAACATTAATTTCCACTAATTGCCAGTCTATTCTGAACAGCTCACACATCACAATATTGTTTTTAGGCCAAAAGGTTGCACCAAGGTCACTGGGTGACTAAGCTAAGTGACCCAAGTGTGCGGCACAAACACCTGGCCCATCTAGGAGTGGCACTGCAGTGGCAGACAGGATGGCAGTTTTAAAAACTAGGCCCTAAAGAGCACATAATGCAAAGGAAAAAAAGAGGTGCAATGAGGTAGCTGGATGACTAAGCTAAGCGATCCAAGTGGGCAGCACAAACACCTGGCCCATCTATGAGTGGCACTGCAGTGTCAGACAGGATGGCACCTTTAAAAACTAGGCCTCAAAGAGCACATAATGCAAAGAAGAAAAGAGGTGCAATGAGGTAGCTGGATGACTAAGCTAAGCGACACAAGTGGGCGGCACAAACACCTGGCCCATCTAGGAGTGGCACTGCAGTGTCAGGACGGCGCTTTTAAAAACTAGGCCCGTAGAGCACATAATGCAAAGAAAAAAATAAGAGGTGCAAGATGGAATTGTCCTTGGGGCCTCCCACCCACCCGTATGTTGTATAAACAGGACATGCACACTTTAACAAACCAATCATTTCAGTGATAGGGTCTCCCACACAACTGTGGCTGAAATGGTTGGTTTGTTTGGGCCCCCACAAAAAAAGAAGCAATTAATCCCCCCATCAAAAAAGAAGCAATTAATCTCTCCTTGCGCAAACTGACTCTACAGAGGCAAGATGTCATCCTCATCCTCTGATTCCTCACCCCTTTCAGTGTGTACATCCTCCTCCTCATAGAGTATTCATTTGTCCCCACTGGAATCCACCATCACAGGTCCCTGTGTACTTTCTGGAGCCAATTGCTGGTAAATGTCTTCCTGGAGGAATTTATAATTAATTTTGATGAACCACATTTTCTCCACATTTTGTGGAAGTAACCTCCAATGCCGATCGCTGACAAGGTTACCGGCTGCACTAAACACTCTTTCGGAGGACACACTGGAGTGGGAAGGGATGGGGGGGGGGGGGAGTTGGTGGGGCAACTTTGGTAAAATAAAGCCAGTTTGTGCAAGGGCCACCAAATTGACTCTTTATCCTGCCAGTATACATATAGAATGTGTGACATGCCTACTTGGATGCTGTCACTAATATAATCCTCTATTCTTTCAATGGTGACAGCATCATATGCAGTAACAGTAGACATGTCATTAATCGTTGCCAGGTCCTTCAGTCCGGACCAGATGTCAACACTTGCTCCTGACTGCCCTGCATCACCGCCAGCGGGTGGGTTAGGAAATGTTATCCTTTTCCTCGCAGCCCCAGTTGCAGTAGAAAATGAAGGAGGAGCTGCTGATGGGTCACGTTCCGCTTGAATTGACAATTTTCTCACCAGTAGGTCTTTGCACCTCTGCAGACTTGTGTCTGCCGGAAAGAGAGATACAACATAGGCTTTAAACCTGGGATCGAGCACGGTGGCCAAAATGTAGTGCTCTGAGTTTAACAGATTGACCACCCTTGAATCCTGGCAAAGCAAATTAAGGGCTCCATCGACAAGTCCCACATACTTAGCGGAATTGCTCAGTCATAGCTCCTCCTTCAATTTCTCCAGCTGCTTCTGCAAAAGCATGATGAAGGGAATAACCTGACTCAAGCTGGCAGTGTCTGAACTGACTACACATGTGGCAAGTTTGAAGGGTTTGAAAACCTTGAACAACACAGAAATCATTCTCCACTGTGCTTGAGTCAGTGCATTCCCCCTCCTTTGTCTATACCGTAGTTGGATGTATAGGCTTGAATGGCCTTTTGTTGCTCCTCCATCCTCTGAAGCATATAGAGGGTTGAATTCCATCTCGTTACCACCTCTTGCTTCAGGTGATAGCAGTGCAGGTTCACGAGTGTTTGCTGGCATTCCAGTCTTCTGCACGCAGTGGCTAAATGTCGAAAGTGGCCCGCAATTTTTCGAGCCACCGACAGCATCTCCTGCACGCCCCTGTCATTTTCCCAAAAATTCTGAACCACCATAATAATTGTATGTGCAAAACATGGGACGTGCTGGAATTAGCCCAGATGTAATGCATGCACAATATTGGTGGCGTTGTCTGATATCACAAATCCCCAGGAGAGTCTAAGTGGGGTAAGTCATTGTGCGATGATGTCCCTCAGTTTCCATAAGAGGTTGTCAGTGGTGTGCCTCTTACGGAAACTGGTGATACAAAGCATAACATGCCTAGGAATGAGCTGGTGTTTGTGAGATGCTACTACTTGTGCCGCTGCTGCTGTTGCTGCGGGAGGCAATACATCTACCCAGTGGACTGTCACAGTCATGTAGTCCTTAGTTTGCCCTGCACCACTTGTCTACATGTCCGTGGTTAAGTGGACAGTGGGTACAACTGCATTTTTCAGGACACTGAGGACACTTTTCTTAATGTCCCTGTACAGTCCAGGAATCACTTTCCTAGTGAAGTGGAATCTAGGTGGGATTTGGTACCAGGGACACACTACTGCCATCAATTGTTGAAATTCCACTGCACTAATGGTGGATAACAGACGCATGTCTAACACCAACACAACTGTCAAGGCCTCAGTCGTCCGCTTTGCAACAGGATGACTGCTGTCATATCTTCCCCGCAAAGGACTGTTGGACAGTCAAATGCTTTGTTGAAGTAGTACAAGTGGTCTTCCATCTTCCTCTCTGGGATCACGTTTGACTCCCAGCAGCAACAACAGCAGTGGCAGCAGCAGCAGTAGGCGTACCACTCAAGGATCCTCCGGAGGAATCCCGGTTAGGAGAGGACTTGTCAGTCATGCCAGTGACATAGCCTGCAGGCAGTAGCGGTTCTTGCCACAGACAAGCAGGATTTTTGCCCAGGTCGCTGCTGTCCCCAGTGCACCGCCGCCGCCATGGCAAGAGCCACTATTGATCCCCGCTCCCCTCTCCCCGGCTGCAGCAGGCGCCATGGGCTGTGTGGGCACCCACTGCAGCCGACTCCATTGACAGACACTAGATGTCATAACTGACCTCTAGTGTCAGTGCGATGTTGCTATGGGAGAGATGTCATGACGTCTCTCCCATAGAGAGGAGCCGGCGGCCAGAGATGGAGGGATACGCAGCAGCGTCCCGGAAGCAGGAGCGGGACTGGTAAGTATTGTGTAGTTTTTTTTATTTATTGTGTGTGTTTGTAAGTGGCGTTACGGGGGCACAGCTACAGGGGTCACAACTACTGGGGGCACTACTATTGGGGGCACAACTACAGGGGGCACAGCTATAGAGGCAGAACTACAGGGGGCACAGCTACAGGGGGCAGAACTACTGGGGCACTACTATTGGGGGCACAACTACAGGGGGCACAGCTATAGAGGCACAACTACTGGGGTACAGCTACAGGGGGGGCACAACTACAGGAGGGCATTGTTACTGAGGGCCAGTGGTGCAAGTAGAAAAAATGTCATACATGTACTGTGTGCGTGCGACGAAGGCACGCGCGCCAAAAAATGGTTGTGGCCAAATGCCACATGGGGCATGGCCAATGAAAATGGGGGCATGGCCAATGAAAATGGGGCTGTGATACATATATGGGGGAAGGGCAGATACACATATGACCCCAATAGTGCCAGATACACGTTGCCCCACAGTGCCAGATATACATTGCCCCACAGTGCCAGATACAAATTCCTTCACTGTGCCAGACACACAAATGCCCCCAGAGTACCAGATATACATTGTCTCACAGTGCCAGATACACATTGCCCCACAGTGCCAGATACACAAATGCCCCCAGAGTGCCAGATATACTTTGCTTCACAGTGCTAGATACACAAATGCCCCCACTGTGTTAGATATACATTGCCCCCCAGTGCCAGATACAGAAATGCCCCCCCAGTGCCAGATATGCCCCCAGTGCCAGATATAGAAATGCCCCGATTGCCAGATACACATGTCCCCCCAGTGCCAGATATGCCCTCAGTGTCAGATATGCCCCCAGTGCCAGATACATATATCCCCGCAGTGCCAGATATGCCCCCAGTGCCAGATACACATATCCCCCCAGTGCCAGATACATATATCCCCGCAGTGCCAGATATGCCCCCAGTGCCAGATACACATGTCCCCCCAGTGCCAGATATGCCCCCAGTGCCAGATACACATATCCCCCACAGTGCCAGATATGCCCACAGTGCCAGATACACATGTCCCCCCAGTGCCAGTTACACATGTCCCCCCAGTGCCAGATACACATGCCCCCCAGTGCCAGATATGCCCACAGTGCCAGATACACATGTCCCCCAGTGCCAGATATGCCCCCAGTGCCAGATACACATGCCACCCCAGTGCCAGATATGCCCACAGTGCCAGATATGCCCTCAATGTCAGATATGCCCCAGTGCCAGATACACATGTCCCCCACATTGCCAGATATGCCCACAATGCCAGATATGCCTCCAGTGCCAGATACACATGTTCCCCCAGTGCCAGATATGACCCCAGTGCCAGGTACACATGTCCCCCCCAGTGCAGATATGCCCCCAGTGCCAGGTACACATGTCCCCCCAGTGCCAGATGTGACCCAAGTGCCAGATATGCCCCCAGTGCCAGGTATACATGCCCCCTTCCCCTGCTGCTGGTGGTGTTTTGATCCTGTGTGTGTGTGAGGGGAGGAGAGCGCAGCCTGCACCTCTCCTGCCCCTCAGTTGATGCGGGTGTCACTGTCTTCCTTCAATTCAGCGCAATCCGTGAGCCAATCAAAGCTTGCGATGCGGCATCCTTGGCTCACGGTCTGGCAGTTTTTGACCTTGCACCAACAGATCACGGCCACCACAGGAAAAAAATAAAAAAATTATATTATGCCATACACCACAATGCCCTTGATACATTAAATCCCCATTTTACATATTATGGCAGGCAAGTGTCCCCATTTTACACATTACGGCAGGCAAGAGTCACCATTTTACACATTACGGCAGGCAAGAGTCCCCGTTTTACACATGACGACAGGCCAGAGTCCCCATTTTACACATGACGGCAGGCAAGAGTCCCCATTTTACACATGACGGCAGGCAAGAGTCCCCATTTTACACATGATGGCAGGCGAGTGTCCCCATTTTACACATGACGGCAGGCGAGTTTTCCCATTTTACACATTACAGCAGGCAAGAGTCCCCATTTTATAGAATACAGCAGGCAAGAGTCCCCATTTTACACATTACGGCAGGCAAGTACAGTATCTCCATTTTACACATTACAGCAGGCAAGTGACCCCATTTTACACATTAGGCAGGCAAGTGTCCCCATTTTACACATTAGGCAGGCAAGAGTCCCCATTTTACAAATTAGGCAAGCAAGAGTCCCCATTTTACATATTAGGCAGGCAAGAGTCCCCATTTAACACATGATGGCAGGCAAGAGTACCCATTTTACACATTACAGCAGGCGAGTGTCCCTATTTTACACATTAGGCAGGCGAGTGTCCCCATTTTTCACATTAGGCAGGCAAGAGTCCCCATTTTACACATTAGGCAGGCAAGTGTCCCCATTGTACACATTACGGCAGGTGGCAGAGGAGGGGGAGGAGAGAGAGAGAGAGAGAGAGAGAGAGAAACTTAAGTTTGAAGAGGTTCTGCCCGCTCTTTGGCCTGCCTCTCCATCGTCGTGCTGGCCGCCTGGCCCTTCCTATAGCTTGGCACCCCCTCCTCTTTTCAGCAGTACTCGGCTCGGTGGCGGAGTTTCACGGAATGATGCGATTGTGTTGTGACGTCACAATGCAACCGCGTCATTCCGCGAAACTCCGCTCCCCGAGCTGGGTACTCGGGAAGAGGAAGGAGGGGGAAGCAAAGAACAGCAGAAGTGCCGTGGCGGGAGCTCCAAGAAACGGCACTGTTCCTGCTACTGATTCCTCTCACTAAGCAACCAAGCATTTGACTTGCCTTTCTCATTGTTTGGTTGCTTTGCTTTCCTGACTTTAAGTCAGTTGAAATAGTGACTCCTAAATCCCTTTCCTCCTCAGCAATCCTCCTCGTCAACTTCCTTATCAGCGCCAGCAACACCCATATCCTCCTACTGGTGTACTTCAGCAGTGACATCTTCAATTTGAACATCAGAAACTTGACTGTGGATGCTCCTTCCAGCACTTGCAGAGGGTGTGCAAATTGTGGAAGGAGTCACCTCTTCTCGTCCAGTGTTGGGAAGGTCAGGCATCACAACCGCCGACACACTTGGACTTTCCTTGGGGATTTGTGATACGATCTTAGAACGCACAGTTCTATGCTGTGGTTTTACCAGCTTAACTCTTTTCATTTTTCTAGCGGGAGGATGAGGGCTTCCATCGTCATGTGAAGCTGAACCACTAGTCATGAACATAGACCAGGGCCTTAGCCGTTCCTTGCTGCTCCGTGTCGTAAAGGACATATTGGCAAGTTTACGTTTTTGCTCAGACAATTTAAATATATTTTTTGGGGTCATTTTACTGAACTTAGAATTTTTGGATTTTACATACCCTCTACTATGAATTTGGGCATCGGCCTTGGCAGATGACATTGATGGCATTTCATCGTCTATGTCATGACTAGTGGCAGCAGCTTCAGCACTAGGAGGAAGTGGTTCTTGATCTTTCCCTATTTTATCCTCCAAATTTTGTTGGGGGAGTTATATAACAATATGAGGCACAGGTCACCATACCCCTACACCACACAGGGCAAACCCTGTAAAAATTATTTGGATAATAATAACAACCCTTTTTGTTTGGAGTTATTCTAATAATATGCAGCACAGGAGAGCGTACCCCTAAACCACATACACACGGCAAAGCCTTTAAAAATTATTTGGATAATAACCCTTTTATTTGGAGTTATAATAATATGCAGAATAGGAGAGCGTACCCCTACACCACACAGGGCAAACCCTGTGAAAAATATTTGGCTAATAATAACCCTTTTATTTGGAATTATTACAACAGTGTACAGAGGGAAAAGGTAGCAGGTGCACTATCTCACACTAGCTCAACCTGTAGTAACCAGAGGCATTTAGCATATTCCTGGCCAGGGCTATGAGCTTACCCACCGCATCAAGGTAGCCTCTCATTGGGTAAGTCCCTAACACTAACTATAGGGGTTCAGGTCCGGGGGGCAGGACACCCCAGAGCCACCCAGCCAGACAACCCCAGGGCATCGCAGGAGTGATAAAAATATAAGGTTAAAGAGGTAGGAGCAGCTGTTGCTGCATGTGTGAATAATGTGAGGAGTAAAAGAAAATTATGTGAAGGTGTTACATATATATAAAACAAACTATAAGGGCCATGGAGTGATGAAATAGTGTTAAATTGCGATGCCCCAGGGACACCCAGCCACGGCAGGCACAGGGCGCCCCGCACCCCAGAGAATTCCCCCCATTATGGACTGCCATATCAAACAAAATGTAGGAGTCTTACCTCAGTGTGCTCATTCCAAATGTAAAGGCTAGAGTGTTGGACTATTTAAAATCAGAGGGGTGGGTGGGGCAGGGTGCTAAATTAGGGTGAAGGTGTCTCCTACCTTCAAAAATGTATGAATACATCAGTTACAGAGGGAAAAGGACCCTAATTTGCACACCTTAATTAGGTAGTGAGGTGCTACTCTGCTTGGGACTTAGTAAAGTGTACAGAGGGAAAAGGTAGCAGGTGCACTATCTCACACTAGCTCAACCTGTAGTAACCAGAGGCATTTAGCATATTCCTGGCCAGGGCTATGAGCTTACCCACCGCATCAAGGTAGCCTCTCATTGGGTAAGTCCCTAACACTAACTATAGGGGTTCAGGTCCGGGGGGCAGGACACCCCAGAGCATCCCTGCCAGACAACCCCAGGGCATCGCAGGAGTGATAAAAATATAAGGTTAAAGAGGTAGGAGCAGCTGTTGCTGCATGTGTGAATAATGTGAGGAGTAAAAGAAAATGATGTGAAGGTGTTACATATATATAAAACAAACTATAAGGGCCATGGAGTGATGAAATAGTGTTAAATTGCGATGCCCCAGGGACACCCAGCCACGGCAGGCACAGGGAGCCCCGCACCCCAGAGAATTCCCCCCATTTGGAATGAGCACACTGAGGTAAGACTCCTACATTTTGTTTGATATGGCAGTCCATAATGGGGGGAATTCTCTGGGGTGCGGGGCTCCCTGTGCCTGCCGTGGTCGGGTGTCCCTGGGGCATCGCAATTTAACACTATTTCATCACTCCATGGTCCTTATAGTTTGTTTTATATATATGTAACACCTTCACATAATTTTCTTTTACTCCTCACATTATTCACACATGCAGCAACAGCTGCTCCTACCTCTTTAACCTTATATTTTTATCACTCCTGCGATGCCCTGGGGTTGTCTGGCTGGGATGCTCTGGGGTGTCCTGCCCCCCGGACCTGAACCCCTATAGTTAGTGTTAGGGACTTACCCAATGATAGGCTACCTTGATGCAGTGGGTAAGCTCATAGCCCTGGCCAGGAATATGCTAAGTGCCTCTGGTTACTACAGGTTGAGCAAGTGTGAGATAGTGCACCTGCTACCTTTTCCCTCTGTACACTTTACTAAGTCTCAAGCAGAGTAGCACCTCACTACCTAATTAAGGTGTGCAAATTAGGGCCCTTTTCCCTCTGTAACTGAATTATTACAACAATATGCAGCACAGGAGAGCATACTCCTAAACCACACACACATGGCTAAGCCTGTAAAAAATATTTGGATGATAACCCTTTTATTTGGAGTTATTTTAATAATATGCAGCACAGGAGAGCGTACCCCTACACCACACAGGGCAACCCCTATTTTCCATTTAATCCAAAATTATTTGGATTAAATATTAATAACCCCTTTATTTGTAGTAAATAATATACAGCACAGGACAGCACCACTGGATTTATACGACAGTACCCCTGGACTTATATGGCAGTACCGCTGGGCTTATACAACATTACCGATGGACTTATACGGCAGTACCGCTGGACCTATATGGCAGCACCACTGGACTGGACTTAAACGGCAGAACCACTGGACTGGACTTATACAGCAGCTCCACTGGATTTATGGCAGCACAGGACGCCACCACTGGACTTATGGCAACACAGGATACCACCACTGGACTGATGCAGCACAAGACATCAGCACTGGACTGGACTTATACAGCAGCACTGGACTCATGGCAGCACAGGAAACCACCACTGGATATATGACAGCACAGGACACCACAACTGGAGTGACTGGACTGATGCAGCACAAGACACCACAACTGGACTAATGCAGCACAAGACAGCACCACTGGACTGGACCTATACAGCAGCACTGGACTTTTGGCAGCACAGGAAACCACTGCTTTGACTGGACCATTGCAGCACAAGACACCACCACTGGACTGATGCAGCACAAGACCGCACCACTGGAATGATACAAAAGAGCAGGTCGCCATGCCTTGCCACTTTCCCACACAGACACTGAGGAGACACGTCCTCTCGCTACACTCTCCAGGACTGGAGTGAAAATGGCTCCTTATATAGAATCCATAACCCGCGAGATTCCGACAGCGGGATGATGATGTTTTGCCTCGTTCTCGTTTCCATGTCTGAAAACCCGAGCCGGACTCAGATCCGGACTCGGAGCGTGATGTTCGCGGCGGTTCGGTTCTCAGGGAACCGAACCCGCTCATCTCTAATACTAACCCTTTTATTTGGAGTTATTATTATAATATGTAGCACAGGAGAGCATCCCCCTACACCACACAGGCAAACCCTGGAAAAATGATTTGGCTAATAATAACCCTTTTATTTGGAGTTATTATAATAATATGCAACACAGGAGAGCATACCCCTACACCACACAGAGCAAACCCTGTAAAAAATATTTGGATTAAATATTAATACCCTTTTATTTGGAGTAAATAATATACAGCACAGGACAGCACCACTGGACTTATACGGCAGTACCCCATGACTTATACAGCAGTACCGCTGGACTTATATGGCTGTACCACCTGACTTATATGGCAGTACCGCTGGACTTATATGGCAGTACCACTGGACATAGGCGAATCTGGGGGGTGCACCGGACCACCCATTTGCCCTAAACCTGATTTATTAGTCTAAATTAGTGTCCTCCCGGTCAGGAATGTATTTGCTGACTCGGAGGACGATACTCCGCCATCCGTGTTACCAGCCAATTGAGTTCTATTGCAATGTGATGACATCACGCCGCACTCCGCACTCATCCGCCCAGCTCTGAGAACGGCTCTCTGAAGTGGAGGCGTGAAGCTGCCTTTAGTGCCACGTTATGGAGTTTGGGCGCCTGGACCCACTCACCACACCTGGCGGCTGCAGCTTCCCCCGGGACCCGATTTCCCCACCCGGCAGCTGCTTACAGTGTGTGCTGCTCACTCTGCGACCCTGCACTTTCCTCCTACCATGCAGCAGTGCGGATCACACTCCGGCCTTTTCCGCTGGGCGGATTGAAGTGAGGGAGGCTGCGGTAAGCAGCTGTCTGCTTTTATGCTGTGGGCAGGAGTAACTTAGTGGAGCGGTGCAGGCGTTGCTCTGGGTAGGGAAGAAAAATGCTGATTGTTTGGGGGTGTATGGGGACGGGTGGAGTGTGTTACGATGACAGTTGCTGTATTATCTTTATTTGGAGGGGGGAGAGGGGAGCCGATGCCTGCATGTGTGTAGAGGAGGGGGCTGCGGAGTGCCTGGGCTGGATGGCTGTGATCCGGGGAGGGAGCCGCTGCCTGCATGTGTGGAGGGGAGAGGGCTGTGGCGTTTGCTTTATTATTGAGGCTGCGAGCTGTGGAGAGGAGAGTTGCTACCAGCTGTTGTGTGTCAGGGGTTGGGGGAATGTCTGAAAGCTGGTCAGAGGTAAGGGAGAGTACTGTGTTGTGTATGGGGGGTGATGGTGTGCTGAGAGATGACACAGGGGATAGGTGATGGTGTGACTGAGATGACACAGGGGATAAGTGATGGTGTGCTGAGTGACGTCACAGGGGTAGGTGATGGTGTGCTGAGAGACGATGCAGGAGTAGGTGATGGTGTGCTGAGAGACGATGCAGGGGTTGGTGATGGTGTGCTGAGAGACGATGCAGGGGTTGGTGATGGTGTGCTGAGAGACGATGCAGGGGGAGGTGATGGTGTGCTAAGAGATGACGCAGGGGGAGGTGATGGTGTGCTGAGAGACGATGCAGGGGGAGGTGATGGTGTGCTAAGAGATGACGCAGGGGGAGGTGATGGTGTGCTGAGAGATGACACAGGGCATAGGTGATAAATAATGTGACTGAGAGATGACACAAGGGGTAGATGATAATGTGGCTGAGAGACGCAGGTGGCAGAATATGAGTCTGGTGGAACCGCTGTTGTATGATGCTGACCTTGTTAATATTCCTAAACAAACAGGCATCTGCTGGACAATGTGATCTCCTACATGAATAGTGATTACCGACTGAAGATGCTGTTTGCCTTAGAGGATACAGTTCTTCAGAGGTTCCATATTGTGATAAACCATCATACAGGTAAGGTCCATGTTGAATTGAAAAGCATGTTCCCAGTGTGACGAAAAATAGGCGGCGTGTCATGTTGATACGCCCCATTTGCAGTGACCACGCCCCTTCTGGTATGTGACCACACCCGTTTTTCGGCATGCGCCGAAGGTGCATGCACATAATTTACATTACGGGTCTTTTTGGGAGTGGGGTCCCAACTGGGACCACCCATTACCAAATGTCTAGCTTATCCTATGCCGCTGGAGTTATACGGCAGTACTGCTGGACTTATACAACAGTACCCCTGGTACCGCTGGACTTATATGGCAGTACCACTGGACTTATATGACAGTACTGCTGGACTTATACTTCAGCACCACTGGACTGGACTTATATGGCAGAACCACTGGACTGGAATTATACAGCAGCACCACTGGACTTATGGCAGCACAGGACACCACAACTGGACTTATGGCAGCACAGGACACCACCACTGAACTGATGCAGCACAACACAGCACCACTGGACTGGACTTATACAGCAGCACTGGACGTATGGCAGCACAGAACACCACCACTGGACTTATGGCGGCACATGACACCACCACTGGACTGATGCAGCACAAGACAGCACTACTGGACTGGACTTATACAGCAGCACTGGACTTATGGCAGCACAGGACACCACCACTGTGACTGGACTGATGCAGCACAAGACAACACCACTGGACTGATGCAGCACAGGACAGCATCACTGTGAATGGATTTATGCAGCACAAGACACCACCACTGGACTGATGCAGCACAAGACAGCACAACTGGAATGATACAAAAGAGCTGGTCACCACCCCACGTGCCACGCGACTTTCCCACACAGACACTGAGGAGGCACATCCTTTCCCTCACTCTCCAAGTCCAGAGTGAAAATGGTGGCCATGTGCGGTTAATTATATGGGATCCAAATCCTGCGAGAATCCGACAGTGAGATGATGATGTTTTGCCTCGTTCTGGTTTCCGAGTCTGGTAGGAAAACCCGAGCCAGACTCAGATCTGGACTCGGAGCGTGACTCTGACTCGGAGTAGGGGGTAGGGGTGGTTCGGTTCTCAGGGAACCGAACCCTCTCATCTCTACTAAATACACACATGTATGACAACAACTTCATATTGTGACTCACACAGTGCTGATATTATTAATGCAGTGGCGTGGCAACTACTGAGCACTATTGTAACACGGTGCCACTGCCTGGCCTGGAAACCCCCACAAGTTTTTTTTATTATTATTATTATTATTATTATTATATTTAGGTTTTTTACACACTGGCCGCTGTGACTCGTCAGTTACAGCACCAGCATGCACCATAAAAGGTTAATGCTGCCCTGTATTATAATAATAATAATAATAATAATAATAACAACAATAACAATATTAATAATAATAATAATAATTTAATTATTATAGCACTTTTCTACAGCCAACATCAAAAACATAATGGATGTATGAGAATAAAGAAGTGAGAGATTTTGTGAGAGTTCTCCTGTTTTTTAAAGTGGTAATCAGTTACATGGCAAAACCAGGTTGATTTTGCTATATAAATGATTGCCACTTTAAAAAAAAACAGGAGAACCTCACAAAATCTCTCACTTCCTAAATCTCAAACCCTATTACATTCCCACAAATATGTTGTACCAAGCATTTAGAATTATATCAAGTAAATAACCATACAGAAATAATTAAATATACTGCCGCTGTGGAGAAGGAGTCGGGTGCCCGCTGGTAACAAAATCTCAGTGTGCGCCCATCATCTCCCTGCATTTCCAGGCTAACTTCTTGTGTTAGGTGGGACAGAGGAGGCGGAACTGGTTCCGTCTCCTAATGGAACTGATGTAACCCAGTTCTGCCCTGTTCCGACTCACTTTAACCAGAGGCGGCCCTAGGCATAGGAACACTAGGCATTTGATATACCATGGGGCACAAGCAGCTTCTGCTGATTAAAATGATATGCGGCATGCCTATATTCTGTGTGTGACTGCGGCTGTATTTGCATATGAAATGCTACAGTGTATTCATGGAAATCATTGTAACGTAGCATTTCGTATGCAGATACAGTCATAGTCGCACACAGACTATTATCATGTCACATATAATTTTAATCAGCAGAAGCCACATAGTAATGCAAATAAGACGCATTTTCATAAAAAAAGCCCCGACATTAGCAGAGCTGCCAACAGACATCTCCTGCTGCATGGCATATTGAGTATGAGGACACATCTGTATCCAGGCAGAGGCAGAGGTCACAGTGTTAGCGGCCATGAGAGGACTGTGTGCGGGTGGGTTGGTTGTGCAGTAGTGTTCGGCATATGTGTAAGGGGCATTATGTGTGTTATGTGTATAAATGCATTAATAATGTGCAGCAAATGTGTAAGTGGCACTATGTCATTAGGTGTATAAAGGCATAAATAATGTGCGGCATATGTGTAAGGGACATTAAGTGTATAAGGGCATTAATAAAGGTTGGCATAATGTGTAAGGGATATTACTGAATGTTATTATGTGTATAAAGGCATTACTAATGTGTGGCATTATGTGTACAAGGTGCTCTACTGTGTGGCGTAGCATATAGAAAGGGCACTATTGTGTGGTATAATGTGAATAAAGAGCAATATGTTGTGGTGTAATGTGAATAAGGGGCACTACTGTGAGAAGTAACGTATATAAGGTAAAGTGGTACTACTGTGTGATGTAATGTGAATTACGGACACTATCGCATGATAAATTGTGAATAAAGTTCCACTAATTTGTGGCATAATTTGAATTGGGGGTACCATTGTGTGGCCATGCCCCTTCCCATCAAGAACACACCCCATTTTGGGCTTTGCGCTGAATGTGCGCACTGTTCCTGTTCAAAATATAGGTGGTAGGAACACCAAAATGAGTACTGCTATGGGTGATTGGTGGTGGTGCTGGGAAAGGGGTGCAGGGTCAGAAGCGGAACTAGTGACAGTGTTAGAGGGCACCAGCCAAAATCTTGCCTAGGGCATCATATTGGTTAGGTCGGCTCTGACTTTAACCCCTGCATACACGTATGTTTATACCTGTATGTGATAAGCGGTTCCCCCCTGCAATATATGGTCAGTCCGCTGGTCCCTGCAACATTCTTCTTCGTGAATTGTTGTAACGGAAAATATTTGTGGATGCTCTTGTGACTCATCATCAAGCTGTGACAATCAGTGGCCTCTAACAAGCCATCACAGGACCTCTGTGCTGCCTTTGACACCGTGGATCACCCTCTCCTCCTCCGCACACTCCAAAATGTTGGCCTCTCTAGCACCGTCCTTGACTGGTTTACCTCATATCTTACTAACCGCTCCTTCTCTGTGTCTGCCTCCGGAACCACCTCACACCCTTCCATCCTTCCTGTTGGTGTCCCTCAGGGTTCTGTCCTAGGCCCCCTTCTGTTCTCCCTCTACACCTCTTCCCTGGGTGCGCTCATTAACTCCTTTGGCCTTCAATACCACCTCTATGCTGATGACACACAACTCTACCTCTCCTCTCCTGATCTGTCCCCCTCTGTCCTCTCTCAGGTCTCCAGCTGCCTCTCTGCCATCTCCTCCTGGATGTCTGAGCGCTCTCTGAAGCTCAACATGGATAAAACTGAACTTATTATCTTTCCCCCAGCCAGAGCAACACCCCCTACAAACATCTCTATCACTGTTGACAACACTATCATCTCCCCCGTTCCCCAACTCCGCTGCCTGGGCGTCACTCTTGACTCCTCCCTCTCCTTTGCACCCTACATCCAAGCTCTGGCGCAATCTTGTCGTTTCCAGCTACGCAACATTGCTTGCATCAGGCCATTTCTCTCCCAGAGTGCAACTAAACTTATCATCCACTCACTGGTCATCTCACGACTTGACTACTGCAATGTGCTCCTCACTGGCCTCACTTGCTCCCACATCGCTCCCCTTCAATCTGTCCTCAACTCTGCAGCTAGGCTCATCTTCCTCTCCCGCCGCTCCACTTCTGCCACTCCCCTTCAACAAAATCTACACTGGCTCCCATTCCCCTACAGAATCCTCTTCAAACTCCTCACCCTCACATACAAGGCCATCTCTAATTCCACTGCTCCCTACATCTCCAACCTCCTCTCCCTTCATACTCCCTCCCGCCCACTACGGTCGGCTGATGACCGTCGCCTCTCCTCTGCCTTGGTCACTGCTTCCCATGCACAAGTTCAGGATTTTGCCCGTGCTGCACCCCTTCAGTGGAATGCGCTCCCCCGCTCCATTAAACTCTCCCCGACCTTGCAAAGCTTCAAACGGGCATTGAAAACCCACCTATTCATCAAAGCGTACCCCTCGAATGCATAACCTAGTCCTTAGGCTGCTCCTCCATCCCCCTGCCCCATGCCTTGGACATCTCTGCTTTGCTCGCATACCACCATCAGGCTTCTACCTGCTTGCACCTCATGTCATCTGTCTGTTGCCCCTCCCCACTAGATTGTTAGCTCTTCAGAGCAGGGCCCTCTTTCCTCTTGTCTAAACCCTCTTCTTGACACATTTCACTCAGCGACCATCTTTACCTGCTTTCTGTCCTGCTGGTTAAGGCTCATCTCTATTTATGGCCGCCAGCCCCAAGTAGTACAATGATCACTCCTTCGCTACTTGCATCTAAGCTGTATTATGTTTTGAGAATTGTGTTGCTCTTTGTTACCTGCTCTCCAATTTTGTTATTTATTTACTGTTATGCTGAGTTTTGTCTCCCTGTACTGTCCTTTGTACGGCGCTGCGAAACACTTGTGGCGCCCTATAAATAAAATGTAATAATTGCTGGTGATATCCTTTTGAATAGTGATACCCTTTGTATAGGGAGTAGATTTGGGCAGCCATAGGACTTTGAAAGATTTGTTAAATTGACCCCAATATTTTGTGTAGTGACATGCTGCTGTACCTCCACTATGCAATTTAGGATTTTAGGGGGTAATTCTGAGCTGATCGCAGAAGCAAGTTTGTTAGCAACTGGGCAAAACCATGTGCACTGCAGGGGGGGCAGATATAACATGTGCAGAGAGAGTTAGATATGGGGGGTGGTATTCATGTGACCGACGGTCGGGAGACAGACGGTCACATGACCTCCTCCAGCATCCCGACCCCCACTGTCCCGATGGTCGGCATGCCGACCAACAGGGACTATTTCCACTCGTGGGTGTCCACGACACCCATAGAGTGGGAATAGAACCCGTGGCGACCGTAGGTCGCCACCGAACCCGCAGCGTGGCGAGCGCAGCGAGTCCGCAAGGGGCTTGCTGCACTCGCCCCTCCCCGCCGGTATGCTGCCGGGATCCCGGCGTCGGTAAGCTGACCGGCGGTCAGGAGACCGCCGGTCAGCCATACTACACCCAGATTTGGGTGGGTTATTTCGTTTCTGTGCAGGGTAAATGCTGGCTGCTTTATTTTTACACTGCAATTTAGATTTCAGTTTGAACACACCCACCCAAATCTAACTCTCTCTGCACATGTTATATCTGTCCCCCCTGCAGTGCACATGGTTTTGCCCAGTTGAAAACAAACTTGCTGCTGCGATCAACTCAGAATTAGGCCCTTAGATCCTTGCATTTGTTAAAATGCATAAATTAGCATCCAAATAGTGGTAAACACAGTTCACAAAGCATGTTATTATTTTCTTCTGATTTAATGATACACTTACAGAAGATACTTTTTTTATTATGCTTTAATAAAATTTGTATTTTCAAACACCTTACAGTATATCAATATTCCTGTTCCCTACATCATTTACATTCCAAAATCATAGAAATCAATTTATATCATCCGTAACTACCTAGCTAACTCAGTGATTATGAATGAATAACCTGTGCTGAAGCAGTGTTTTAAAACCGGGGGCAGGATATATGATGCATCCATTGGTGTATCTATAATGGGTGCAGTGTGTGCAGGGCACAGGGGCCCCGGGGTCCAGGGGGGCCACACCGCACACACTGCACCCATTTGTTTAATACTTACCTCTCTGGAGTCCCCCGTTGGAGCCATCCCTTCTTGGCAGCACAAAAGAGTCTGAACACTAGGGGGAACAAACTCTATTGCGCCTGCTGAAAACTCCGTAAACATGGGACAGCGGCCATTTTTTCGGAGTTTCGAGTATGCGCATTAGGAAAATATTTGGGAAAATGGGCACCGCGCAGTGTTCCCAGGGGTTTGTGCATGCGCAATAGAGTCTGTGCTCCTTTGGATCCCTCGTGTGGGTTGGATTGGTCCACAGGGGTACAGGGGTTTACAGGGCCCCACTGCCTGGAAGACCACCTTCTACTCTAGGGATCAGATTTCAGACTGTGCACTTTAATTATAAATTATGCATATGTTACCTTATACAGGGCTGTTTCTAGTCAATTTGGCTCCCAGTGCGAGATTTAAAAAACGTCCAACCCCCACCCCCATTGACATAAAAAATGCGCTACCCTTATAGATACAAGAAAATTAAATTTGCTCGTGCCGAAGGTGTGGGCGATCCCGGAGAGGGGGCGTGTCCTCACTGAAATGGGTGTGGCCTCACCTGAAAAGACTACGTTACACCCCAGTTTTTGACCCTGCACCAACAGAGCTCGACCACCACAGGGGAAAAAAAATTTCCAGCAGCTCCTCTGCTCCCTTTCATTAGCACTCTGTTTGGGGGGAAGAGTTTCACAAAATGACGCATTGCACGTGACGTCAAAACGCAAATGCGTCATTCCACGAAACTCCACCCCCGAGCGGCGTGCTAATGACAGGGAGGAGGGAGAACAGCCGGAGCATCAGAAAGTGCCACGGCGGGTGCCCCGTGCGACTGCATGGCTGACCCGCCGCAAGAAACGGCACTGACCTTACACTGGACAGGCCTATGATGGATTTTCTACTGTGCATTGCTGTTATTAATCTGGTACATTATCATGCATGCACTAGTAGTTTTTACTATAGATATTTGTCAAGGGGCCCAGACCATGCACTCAGTAATGGTTAGCTAAGCCTTTGTGGCAGCTGACTACACCCCTTCTGGAGACTGACCACACCCCTAAATATGGGCCCATACCACTGCATTACCCCGGTGGGCCCTTCATGCCCCAGTCTGACACTGTCTATAGGCGCATTGCCTATCGGGTACAAGCTCTGGAAAGTTTTGCTTTATGGAGCTTGATACATACTGTATGGGGATTGTGGAAAACCTCTGAACACTGCAGTTTTTTAAGGGAGGCAATCACAAGTCCGCCTGTTGAGAATCCGGCAGTCACAATGCTGACGCCAGAATCCCGACAGGCGGTGAAATGCCACCGTCGGAAAACTGGCGCCACAGGTTTTTCTTCCTCTATGGGTGCCCATGACACTCATAGGTGGAGAATATAACCGTACCCGCAAGGGGCTTTCTAGCGCTCGCCCTGCTACTGGCATACTGGTGGCTGGGATCCTGCTGTTGGTAAACGTATGTATTCCGTTTTTTAAATTTTGACTACACTTTACCCTTAGTACATGCTGCCTTGGGTCTTTTTTGTTGAGAACTGTTGGTTCATATAAAATATATATAAATAGACCAGTACATGTGTGGAATTAATTTTGGTGTTCTAGGAGGGTTTTATTCATTCTTGGAGGGATCTGGAGAACTTTTACCCTTGCTACAAGCAAAGCCATTGTACTGATAGACACCTGCATACATTTTACAAATATTAAAAGCAGTTTAACAATTATCCTTCTACCCAAAAGTGTGTCCTAAAAATAATGTTTGCTGTAGTAACTCGTGCACTTTGGGAGGAGAATGTGTACTGACAGGATGTTATAGGGCGCACAGGGTAACTGTTTACTTCTTACACCCAACAGTAGCTACATCTTTCCAGCTTCTATCACATCTGCTCAGACTTTGCTCCTATGTGAGAACAACCATTACCTAAATGGAACAAGTTCTATCCAATTAACCCTTAAAATATTGTGAAGCCTAATGCATCTCTGTGTGCTCAGCTGTATTTTACCATCCAACAACTGACCATTTATTTTCAACACAGATGTCCTTATTCCTTTATTTGGTCCTTTACAAAGTCATAAGACCACACTTTTGCATTTCAGGGAGCTATGATACCTGTAGTGTGAGAATTGTTTGAATGCATAAGAAGCAAAGTAAGAGCGATTACCAAAGTAATAGAAGCCTTCATACTCACAGTAGTGCAAATATTGTATTCCCAATCTCAGGATTCATTTAAGACAAAATAAGGCTAAAAAGAGCAATATTTTAGGAGAAAAAAAAATGTACATTTAAAGTAATGATGGAATGGTTTGAAATTCATAATGTAATACATTTTGTTGTTATTGCACCAGAAACAGTTTGCAAAGTAGCTAAAAATAGAATAAATGGTGTCACAAATACATTTTAAAGGAGTGTCTCCAGAGATAGAGAAGCACAGGCAAGTTGAAATGCTACAATGAGTAATTATTTATATTAAATTAGAGCATAGCTGGCCCTAACCAATATGTTGCCCGAGGCAAGATTTTGGCTGGTGCCCCCTAGCACCACCGCTAGTTCCGCATCTGACCCTGCACCCCTTTCCCAGCACCATCTCCCCTCACCTATAGCAGTCCTTTTTTTGGTGTTCCTACCCCCTATACTTTAAATAGAAACAGTGCGCACATTCAGCGCACAGCCCAAAAAGAGGCATGTTCTTGCTGGGAAGGGGCATGGCCACACAATAGTACCCCCAATTCAAATTAGGACACACAGTACTGCAACTTTATTCACATGATATCATGCGATAGTGTTCCTTATTCATGTTACATCACACAGTAGTACCACTTTACCTTATAAATGTTACTCCTCACAGTAGTGCCCCTTATTCACATTCCACCACACCATAGACCACACAGTAGTGCCCTTTCTATACATTATGCCACACAGTAGTGCCCTTTTTCACAGTACATGACACTGAATTGCTCCGTATTCAAATTACACCACACCATATTGCTCTTTATTCACATTAGACCACACAGTAGTGCCCTTTCTATACATAACGCCACACAGTAGAGCACCTTATATACATAATGCCACACATTAGTAATGTATTTATACACATAATACCACACAGTAATGCCCCTTACACATGACACACATTATTAATGTCCTCATAAACATTATACGCCTTACACATTATGACAACTTTTATTAATGCCCTTATACACATAATGACACACATAATGCCCCTTACACATTTGCTGCACATTATTAATGTATTTATACACATGACACGCATAATGCCCTTTACACATATGCCTGAACATAATTGCACAAACAACCCATTCACACACAGCACTCACAGAGCCGTTAATGCTGTGACCTCTGCCTGCTTGATACAGATGTGTCCTCATAAATTTTGCCTCAATGCGCCATGCAGCAGGAGATGCCTGGCATGTATCAGCTCGCACCTCCCGGCCAGCTCTGATAACATCGGGCACTTTTTTTTAATTGAAAAATCATCTTATTTGCATTTGATATGCCTAGTGGCACCAGCAGCTTCTGATGATTAAAATGATATGTAGCATGCCTATATACTGTGTGCAACTGTGGCGGTGCGCCGTATTCAATAACAGATTTCTGTCGGAAGGGGTTCCGACCTATTCAAAGAGGGCACTTTTTTTTCCAACAAGTCGGAAATTCCAGACTTGTCGGAAAACACGTGGATAGGCGGAATAGGCGCCGATCCGCATGCTTTTGTCTGAAACGGTGCCAAATCTGACAGGTTTTGGACCCCTTTTCGACAATCTCAATCCGACTTTAAAAAAAGTTGGATTGAGCAGGGCGTCTTCCCAGCCAGGCTCCTTACTCCCGGAAGTGCCTCCTCCCGCCGCCGCTGACATGTCCCCCTGCCGCCAGCTGCCGCAGTCAGCTCCTCCCCCCACCGCCGCAGCAGTCAGCTCCCCCTGCTGCCGCAGTCAGCTCCGCCCCACTGCCCACGGGGGATAGGTGTCATCTGAGGGGTCCCCGTTACCTGCTACAGGCCCAGGGAGGAAGAGCCGTGCTGCTGCTGACTCCAGCGCACGGCGCCGGGGTCAGGAAGATGTGGATGCCCAGCCGGCAGGGAGGGGAGCATCAGCAGCCGCACCAGCAGCCACAGCAGCGGGGAGCAGGGTGAGCAGCAGCAGTGGCCAAATCTGACAGTGAGATTTGGCTGACATCCGACAGTCGGATTTGGGAGCATATTGAATAGGTCATTGTCGGATCCTTTCCGACAATGCTTGTCGGAAAGAATCCGACACTTATTGAATATACCCCTGTATCTGCATACAAAATGCTACACACAGAATATAGCCATGCTGCATATCATTTTAATCAGCAGAAGCTGCTGGTGCCCCTAGGCATATCAAATGCCCTAGGCATTTGCCTAGTTTGCCTATACCTAGGAACAGCTCTGGCTAGAGCAGCCAGGAGGTTCACGAAAATCATGCAGTTCTCCCAATCACCAAGTAGAGGCAAATCTGGACCCAGCTGCCACCTGCTGCCAGCCTCCCATTCATCAATGAAAGCCAGTGGTGTGGATGGAAAATGACACAATTCGCGCTGAGTCGTGCTATCGTCACCACTCCCCTCCGCTGTACAGTGTCGGTAATTTGGGCATTGTGTAGTGGTAGGCGTGGCCATGGTGACACAAACACGCAGCCACACTGTGCCCCGTCTCATACACCGCACCATGCCTCCGAACCGCCCTGGCACCACTTAATGTCCTCCCGACCACCCGATGCTTAGCTAACTCCTGGAGAGGGACTTCAGGATGTCAGCAACTATGATTTAGAGCAGGCATTCCCAACTGCGGTCCTCAAGGCACACCAACAGTGCAGGTTTTAGTAATATCCAGGCTTCAGCACATATGGTTAAATCAAAATAACTGAGGTGCTAATTAAGTCACTTGTGTTCAAGCCTGGATATCACTAAAACCAGGACTGTTAGTGTGCCTTGAGGACCGTGGTTGGGAAACACTGATTTAGAGGATCATGCTTTTTTATATGACCTATTATCACTTAACTTTTTATTACAGGTTGAGTATCCCATATCCAAATATTCCGAAATACAGACTTTTTTGAGTGAGAGTGAGATAGTGAAACCTTTGTTTTTTGATGGCTCAATGTACACAAACTTTGTTTAATACACAAAGTTATTAATAATATTGTATTAAATGACCTTCAGGCTGTGTATATAAAGTGTATATGAAACATAAATGAAATGAGTGAATGTACACACACTATGTTTAATGCACAAAGTTATAAAAAAATATTGACTAAAATTACCTTCAGGCTTTGTGTTTAGGGTGTATATGTAACATAAATGCATTCTGTGCTTACATTTAGGTCCCATCATCATAAGATCTCATTATGGTATCTAATTATTCCAAAATACGGAAAAATCCGATATCCAAAATACCTCTGGTCCCAAGCATTTTGGATAAGGGATACTTAGCCTGTATTAAATCTTTCCTAGTTTTCTGCTGGAAACTAAAAAAAAAGTAATTTGCTTCTAGATTAGAGATTATTGATTCTTGTTCACTTTTGAAATCTGATAAAAAATTAATCAGAATTGTGAAATGAACTGTTATGCTGGGTACACAATGGACGATAAATTGGCTGTTCTATTGAATGACCGATATATCCCCGGTCTGTCGGCCAGTGTGTGTGTTCACAGGCATATCGTATCAGCCATGCAGCACACATGATGACCAATATATCTACAGATATAGTGATCCATCGTTGTGTGTACAGGCAGTGTGCATCCCAGTTGGTGGAGTCAGTCACGATGGATCAGGCAGTGTGTATGCACAACACACTGCCCGATCCGGCTATAGATTTATCTGCAGATCAATTGATCTGCAGATATATATATACCAGTGTGTACCCAGCATTAGTCTACTCTACACCCACATTGCAAGCTTTGGAGCATGAAGTAAATAAAAATATACCAGCGCTGGCTGTATAGAATTAATAAACAATTGAATGGCTTGTTAATAATCACACATTTATTAATTATAAATTAGATATAAAAATTCAAAAATAAATACAAAAGACAGTAAAAGCTACACATAAATATAGTGCCATATGCTCCTGAGGAAGCTGGACATTTCTAGCCAGTGAAATGTGTTGTGCTTGATACCACCAGTGTCCAGCCACTAGAACCTTCATTACACATTACTGGTACTTATTTGGACAACTACCCCTTGTCCTGAACCATCACTGTAGCGTTTTTGAGGCCTCAATACCCCTTCAGCGCATAGAGGACTTATTCCCTGCTGATTTTCTATGGTGACTGCTTCTCCACAATTGGTCGTTACCGGCTTTTAATCTAAAATCGAACTTCATTGGAACTGCAACCAATATCCAGTAAATTTGCTGCTTAAAGTTAATACAGTGATTTGCAAGCTCTTACAGAGGAGAGTCCTAGCCAGATAAAATTTAGGCACCTATAGTGGCTGTATATTTATAATGGCACTATATTTATGTGTGACTTTTACTGTCTTTTATATTTATTTTTGAATTTTAATATCTAACTTATAATTAATAAATGTTTGATTATTAACAAGCCATTCAATTGTTTATTAATTCTATACAGCCAGTGCTGGTATAGAAACATGTTGAAAAAGATTCATACTTCTGATGGTGTCTACTTGTAGCATCTTGGGGCCACTTCAGAGATGAACACAAGTTCATTATGCAGAAAGATTTTGCCATTTTTAGCGCTGAATGCACCATAGGCAGGTGCACATATCTACATATGCATCTCTGTCGCATTTCCACTTGCTGCTGAATAGGTGTAACTTGGGTGGTAATGTAGGCTAAGTTAAGTAAAGGTGTGTTGAGTATGTAGACTGAAATGCAGGCTATGCTGAATGGAGTGTATGCAGAGATCTAATTTTAGACATATCTCTTGTACCAGAACATGTGGGCTGATAATGATGCCAGCTACTTGCACAAATGAATAGGGGTGGTACGCTCACATAGTTGTTTCCCACTCAGCACACAGGCAAATATCTGCTTGGAGTTCCATGCATGCAATGTGGAAGTATTTTGTGGCCACATTGTATGCAACTATTAATCAGTCCCTTTGTGTTTACAATACTCTTATACAGCTACAATTATGGGCCTGATTCTGAGGTGGGAGTAAACAAAAAAGTAAAAGTAACTGTGTACAGGCCCGGATTTCCCACAAGGCAACTTAGGCAGCCTTCTAGGGCCCGGTGAGTCCCAAGGGGCCTCGTGGCCGGGCCCCACAAAGTCTGGCTCGTTCATACAGGGCTTCCATCAGAAATTGCTGGGCCCAGGACTGACAAACGAGGAAGGCCCCCCTAGTGCAAATTATTGTGCCTTTTACCCATTATGACTGTAAATGATGGAATGTTTTCACTATCTGCCTACATAGTCGACACGCAGTATTCAATGTATAATGACTAGCATATAGTAAGTATTATTAATGAAAAATATATTAAACAAAAATAAATAAGCAAATAAATTATATACTCTGCCCATACTTACCTACATTTTATTTCTCCTCTCCGGGAGAAGCCCAGAGAGGAGACGCTGCAGGTGTCTTCGGGAAATGCATTGATTCGCGGGTCCGCGGTATAGGGGCTGGGCTAAAATGACGTGATTTGCGTCATTTTAACCCCTTCTCTACCCAACGGACCCGCGGGAGGTTATCTCTCCATCCTGCTCACATCACTAGGGTGCGAGCAGGATGCAGGAGACCTGCCTACTCTTCCGGGGGTGCGGGGGGCTACCCCAAAAAATGGGAGCCTCCCGCAGCTTCCGGGAGAGTAGGTATGTATGACTCTGCTTAATCCTAAAGGTTTATGATATAAAGTGGCATATAAGAAGGTTATTTTGAGCCAGAGCAGGAAAGGAGCCAGGGATGGATCAGAGGTGGATGGTGGTCAGTTACAATTAAATTAACATACTGTAATCTCTGTAGTGCAGAGAAATTTGTGGGCCTCCTCTTTGACCAGGCCTGGGACTAGAGTCCCAGTAGTCCCCACCTGATGGCAGCCCTGCATTCATGATCCATCACAAAGGTTGGCTTCAAGTTAAATGTTTTACAAAGGCTCAGTAATAGGGCTCAGACCAGTATTAATATTGTTACGTTCACTGTACTCGGTACTCAAGGAACAGGGTGAACAAGCTCCGAGTACAGGAACGTAATGCTGTAGTTAGGATAAAGTTCAGCAGTTACCCCTAAGAAGCCCTGACTCCGTTGTCTCACCCTCGTGGTCAGTCTACGCCTGCGAGACTATGTTTGCTTGGGCCCACGGCAGCCGCGTTTGAAGGGCGGATTAAGTCTGCCCAACTTCGATGCCCCTAGGTCTTAGTTGAAGACAAGGCGTAAACTGAGACGGGATGATAACAAGGGGAACCTCTAACTAAAACCTGAAAACAGAGTTAGGGGCAACTCCAGAACTCTAATAAAAGTATGTGCGGCTCAGCCGCCAAGACAAATAACAACAAAAGGCAATGCTGCCCACACGCCTACACGACACCGTCGTATACCAGCGAGGACAGCCAGAGCAGAGACCTCCGCAGAAAACACCAAAGGAAAATAATGGACAGATATGGCCAAGGCTGTAAGGTGCGGCAAAGCCGCTACTCACAACACCGGAGCTAATACAGGCAGGTGAACAGGAACCCCGAGGCCACAGACACAGGCTCACAGGAATGGAAATCTGGAAGGATTCCAGCAACAGGCTTCCGGACACCAGTACTCAGGACTACAGGATCAAAGGTTGACAGAATCACTGGGTTTCAGGACAGGAACGCTCCAGGGCAGGAAGTAGCTCACAAGAAGCTCCCTCCAGACTCTGACAGAACCGAGTACACAGGATTCCAGTATCAGACAGGGCCAGGACACAGATGCAATACTGGACAAGACACTAATCAGGAACATCCAGGTATAACAACAAATGTCTATCACCAGCTCAGAACTGCAGAGCTAGATGGATAATAAGGGAACACGCCCCAATCAGGATGGCTGGAGGCCAGGCACACTGTAATGGCCAAGTACCTGTAGGTCAGAGTAACACAGACAAGAGCCAGATTGCAGTACAGAAACTCACCACATTATGATCAACTATCGGACAGGTGAGTCTAAACACATAGAAACAGGCTGCAATTACACCGACTCACCACCGGCGGCCAACAAGAGTCTTCTAAACAAATAGAATGGAAATCCTGGCATGCAAACAGAACTATAATACATGAAATTAATAAACAGAATGCAATCCGGAAGGAACCTCTGCTTGTGGTTCATAACAGTACCTCCTCCTTAAGGGTGGACTCCGGACATCCCATGAAACCCATGGGGAACAGAAACAGAAGTATAACATAAAATACATAACCAAAATGCAAAACAGGAATGAGCCACTGCCGTGGCTCATAACAGATATCACTAATATTGGCACTGAGTTACGTTACTGTGCCTCTGCAAAGCGTTCCCAAAGGAACACTGCGTGACCTTATGATTTCATGCAGACCTGCCTCGCAATCCCAGAGTGCCACCATCTGTGTTTCATTGGAGGGCCCATCGGCGGCCCCAGCACAGCAACAGCTACCACTGTTACCACCATGGGTGGATTGGGCTGCCAGAAATATGGGACATTTCCCAATAGACTGACCTCCGAGCCCCATGCACCACATAGTGAGATAACACAGCTGGACGTAGGGGTTGATTCAGACCTGATCGCTTCGCTGCTAACTTTGCTGTCCTGCGTTCAGATAGTCGCCGCCCTAGGGGGAGTGTAAATTCGCAGTGCAAGTATGCAAGTGAACGCTGAGCTGCAAAAATCCAGTGTGTGCAGTCTCTGCGCAGCCCAGGACTTACTCATACAGTGTGATCAGAACAGGCTGTACGGGGCCAGAGCTGACGTCAGACACCCTCCCTGAAAACGCTTGGGCCTGCCTGCGTTTTTCCTGACACTCCCAATAAACAGTCAGTTACCACCCACAAAGGTAATTTAAACAAAAAACGGCTGCGCAGTATAACAGGAAAAAATTATAAGATGAGAGACGACGTGTAAAAGTATAAAATTTATTAACAATACACACAGAAGAATAAAATAAGGTAAAAATACCATGAATTGTGTTAATTAGCACACCTTGGTTATATCATATAGATTAGGGTATCTCATTCAACATATGCAAGCAGTGTGACTGATGTTAGTTCTCTGAGTAATTGTCCGCAATCACAGAAAGAAGATTTCAGCTATAATATCCACTGATGAGCAGTGTTATCAGTCCCGAAATTTCAAGGGCTTGTCGTCACCAAGCTAGGTGAAAATGGTAGTAATTACCTCTCTGCCACAAAGGGGCTCTTCCTGTCAATCACCTTCCAAATGCCCATGCAAATTAAATTTTCGCACCATCCTGACGCTGACCGCCAATGCCCATTGTTGTTGGCCGATGCACGTGTGCATTGTGGTGCATTCGCATGCGCAGTTAATGCCTGATCGCCCGCTGTGCAAAAACACACAGCAGCAATCAGGTCTGAATCAGCCCCATAGTCAAGTAAATAAACTCTCCTCACAACTGCTATTTGATGTTTCCAGGATGGGTGTACCTTATATATGGTCGCCGACCTCTTGTCCCACTTTGCCTGCGTGCTCTGGCTCCACCAGAATGAGTATTATGAGCTTTTACAAACTTCCCCATGTGTCTGCTTTCCCACATTACCCCAGAAGCTGTCAAAATGAATTACTCATGTAATTGGAGTCTCTACCAATATACTGTAATGTGTTGGTTATCTCTATATATGGTATAATGTGATTCAAATCTATAAGCTATAATAACAGGATGATTATCCTTTTATGATTTGTTTTTATTAGGAACAACGGGGAAGATGTATTAAACAAAGAGAAGTGATAAAGCAGTGATAAAGAAGGGATAAGTGGAAGGTGATAACGCACCAGCCAATCATTACAGGTTAGGCTGATTGGCTGGTGTGTCATCACCTTCCACTTATCATTTCTTTATAACTACTGTATCACTTCTTCAGGCTTAATACATCTGCCCCCATGTTGGTGTGAAATAATGGGCATCTTTGCTGCTATATTGCAAGTGGCACCAGCACTGATGTAATGAGAAGGGACAGCCAATATAATATGATGTGCTCCCCTAGCAGTGTTATGTGATGGAAGCCTTTACTGATATTTTATGTAGGTCATCACAGCAGCTGGTATAATATATAATGTGTTTGGCATTTTTTCCTGTCGCGATCCTGTGAGTTTTTTTTTTCCTGTTGGGGGCCAATGTGTTTTATTTATTCGTGTGGCTGTCTGTGTGTACCTTTCAGGGGCCAAAGTTTTTTTTTCTTATTAGGGGCTATTGTTTTATTTTTTTCCTATTGAGGTGAATGTGTTTTATTGTTTTCTGTAATATAAGGCAGACCAGTCCACTACCCACCTACCACAAAAAAATAAATCCTATAGTGTATTTTAAAAAACAGAGGTTAGGTAGCGGGTTCAAGTCAGAATCTTGCCTAGGGCCCCATAAGTTCTAAATCCAACTCTGACTGTGCATCTTAGTGTACACCTCTATAATTGTTGCATTTGCCTCGTTGCTCTATTCAATGCAGTATTTCTCTATAGTAATGGTACCTTTTCCATGATCCGCTTAATATTTACAGAGAGGGGAGATCGAATTACGTATTGCAACTCGTGGTTATAACTGCAACAATTTACTTTATTTTCTCAATATCAAGGCTCACAGATACCCTAAATCAACATTTACCAATTGTAACGTCAATGTTTATGTCAATACAGGTAGCACTATATTATAACAGTAGTTACCGGTACACTTAAGCAAATAAATGTAAGGTTTTATTGTACTGCAACCAACGATCTCAGCTAATCTCTCTTTCTTTAAAGGGAAAGAATGGTTAAAGTATATGCAACAATATTACTAACATTAACCTTCAATTCAATGTTTACAAAACTGGTATTCAACCCGATTTCTAACACCTACTATCTCAGATGCTGTGATTCCCTTATAATAACTATACTGCGCAGTAAACTATGGCCATTTAGTTGGTGCACATGAAGTCTATAGGGAGTGATATCCTCCAGACGAAATGCTGTCAGTACAATATAGTTATCTCCTGCAGGGCTGGTGGGGATTAAATATTTTGTAATCCTTGGCAAATATTATGTAGTTAAATCTTGTATCCTATAATGCTAAGGAAACTGGCTGCAGCTCAAAATATGAATACACGTCCTTGGGAGTTGGAATATATCCTGAATTAATACATCTGCAACTGCCTTGGTTTAACTATAGTGAGTTATGCTAGATCACAGGTTCTCAAACTCGGTCCTCAGGACCCCACACAGTGCATGTTTTGCAGGTAACCCAGCAGGTGCACAGGTGTATTAATTACTCACTGACACATTTTAAAAGATCCACAGATGGAGCTAATAATTTCACTTGCGATTCTGTGAGGAGACCTGCAAAACATGCACTGTGTGGGGTCCTGAGGACCGAGTTTGAGAACCTATGTGCTAGATGGTACTGTAGTAATATTCCTTAGTTGGGTCGGAGAACTGATGTCAGTACTCTCATTCACTTTAGCTGTCTACTGTGAGAGGAGCTTTCTGAAACTAACTCCACCTGACACGCTAGCAGGATGGATGACGTCACTGGCTACCACTCTCTGTGTTTGCACTGCGGCCGCGGTAAGTATATCTCTGTGTAAAGATGGATAACTGTACTCTGCTGACTATCCTTTAGTTATAAACGCAGTGTGATCTAGTCAGGCCTGACAAATATTTAATTGAGAGTACTCTTTAAGTGTAATTTTTTGCTGAATGACTGTAATCTCTGGCGGTACTGTGTTGCAGTAAATTCCCCTCAGTGTAAGGCCTTTTTACCTGACTGCTTTTGCCTCTAGTGCAGTGATTTCCAAACTTTTTTGAATAACGGCACCCTAGAATATCAGAATTGTTTTCACGGCACCCCTAGGCCAAAAATTTCTTATTGAGATATTTAGAAAGAAATATTACATTAAGTAGATTGCGTTTATATGTCATCCTTAGGGTCAGTTGTGTGGTGAGGGACAAGATTTGCTTCTGTTTGGCCACATATTGTATGACTGGTAGCCACCAGCACTGGTTTTGCCTATTATATTGACCATGAATAATTTGAATTGGTCCTGGACCACCAGCCCAGGGCACCCCTGCAAGTGTCCCGAGGCACCCCAGGGAGCCATGGCACACAGTTTGGGAACCTCTGCTCTAGTGTACTGAAGTAATAGATTCCCTTCAGTTAGAGGCCCTTTCTATAGCACTGTCTATCACGGGCCCACCCCTGACCTTACATGGGGTGTATGGAGCTCTCCCCTGTTTGGTCACTCACAGCTGCTGCAATCTCTCGGCTTGGGTTGGTTAGATGGGATGCTGTCACCTCCCGAAGGGTGTCGCTAGGGGAAACCTCACCACTCAGCTTCACTCCTCCGTCCCAGCCATCACTTTCTCGGACCACGATCCGAGAAATCCTTCCACGATCGTACTGCAGACACCGGACCTTCACCTCACCGCACACCAGGGATACACCGGAGAGGGGTTGAGGTAAGTAGTACAGCTCTCTCCCGTTTCCTTCACCGACTGTCGCTGTCCCTTCTCTCAGCGGCTCCCGCTACTCCGGCAGTGCAGCTCTGCTGTCAACTCTGCTCTCCTCAGAGACTGCCTAATGGTCCTCCACACTCCTGCTTTTAAAACCTCAGCTTCGGTCCCCGGATGAGTCCCGCCACCAGCTCCCTGCACGCGCTGGCTCTCCCTGCCCCAATAGTGCTCGGAGCTCCCCTCCAGTGCTGAAAGTGGGCAAGTCCTAGATTCACAAGCCCAAATCACTCCTGGGCCATTAACAGTTCTGCCTGTCCCATTTACCCTCTATGAGGGTCCCCAGCTGTAAGTCTTTTTCCCTCTGTGAGGGCGATATACATTTTACGGAAGTATTTGTACTCTGTGAGGATAACATAAATTGGAATAATTACCCTTAAGTAGTACCTCTACAACTGAGAGCATACTCTTTTATAACATATACACTATCATGCCATCCATTGACAACAGAGTATTACATTAGCAAGCCATGTTATACTACAAGTGGGGCAGATTTAAAATGTGCAGAGATTTTGATTTGAGAGGGATGTATCCAAACTCACACTTAAATTGCAGTGTCAAAATAAAGCTGTCCAGCATTTGTGGGCTACAAGCAGAAATACAGTAGCCAGTATTTACACTGCAAGCAAAAAAATAAATATATTTGCTCACTTTGGCTTGTCCAGATGCACATTTACTTGCCCCTTTTTTAAAATTTACTCAGAATTGACTTCAGATGCCCATACATTAGCAATCACAAAAGAAAAGTTTCACAGATTCTTTGATTCTTGTCCCTGATTTAAAGATTCCCCAGTCCACCCATACATTATAGATACTGTTCAGTGATTTGCAGATTTTTTTCATCCAAAGATCAGATCTGAAAATCATGACAGTGCCCATTTTAATAGTAAAATACTAGTAATGGTCTGCTAATCAGCTGATCGTCTCCATACAATACCAATCTACAGTATAGCCCTGATCATTGAAATTCAACATGTTTGACAACCCGATTGTCTCATGAGAATTCAGTGCCAGGAAGATAACGTTTGGCGTCAACGTGGGATCTGAGTTTGTCGGCTCAGGTGAATTTCGATCCCCCATGTGTGAAGTGGTCCGTATTCCTTGGAATCTGGACTGCTCACCTCTAGCCTAAATCTAAACCTAAACCTAACTCTAATGGGCCCTACACACATGCCGATATCACTGCATGATATGAACGATCTCGTTCATTAATGAACGAGATAACGTTCATATCGTGCAGTGTGGAGGCTCCTGCGATGAATGATGCGCGGCCCCGCGCTCGTTCATCGCTGGGGCCATGTCGGCTGTGCATGCAGGCCAGTATGGATGAGATCGTCCATATTTGCCTGCAAGTCTACGGAGCTGGGTGACGGGGGGAGTGAAGAAACTTCACTCCCCCCGTCACTGCCCCCCCCCCCCCGCCGCCGCCGGGTTGCCCGTCGCCCGTATCGGCGGTCGGGCAGCTCAGTGGCACATCGCCGAGTGTGTAGGGCCTATAACCCTTAAACCAAAAGCTAAGCCTAAATCTACTGTTGTTTAGTTTTTAAATATTTAAGGATAGTTGTTAAGTTGTTATTATTATTATTATTATTATTCCATTGAAAAAGCTACATGTCATATAAAAACATATCAGGATATTTCTATAGGATTCCAGGAACAGTGGATCCTTGTACATTGATTTACAGCTAAGTAGAATTTACTATTCTTGTTCGTAATTATACTTGTTTGGATATTGCTTTACTATACTTACTATCCAAGACCTACTCCTTATTGATTTGCCTGTTTAGACCTAAGCATCAGCACATTGAAGCAAAGGGAGACATGTAACAAGCCTTCTAAAAAATGGACAAGTGGAGAAGTTGCCCATAGTCATTTTAAATAATGGACTTAAGTAAGTGCTAACTCAAAGCTGATTGGTTGCTAAAGGCAACTTCTCTTATTGCTCACCCTACACTTGAAGGCTTGATACAATGTATATAATGAGGCAGTGTTAGCTAATTACATACCGTGTGTTAAAACAAGAATAGATAATGATCCACAAAGGAACATACCAATGACATTGTTACTCTTCAGACATGTTGTATAGTCTTGAAAATATTCTTTGATCACTATGGTTGGTGCTTCCCATAAAGTAATAAACTCATTAATGTCACAAATACATTCAAAATAAGTTTTATTACTTCATATTACAATTTGTAAACCTGTCACAAGTTTACAAAATATGAAAATAACGTGATGCAATGTGTGTCAATGAATATTTGGGAATGGCATATTTTACCATAGTGTTGACAAGAGATTGTTGACATGGTTATCATGTAGAGAATAAACATGTTTATCATGTCTACATTCATTCTACACTCTAATGATATGTTGACATGGTCAAAATTTCAACAATGTGCTATTTTGGTAGGTCTCTCGCTATCCTTAATGCTTAATGTAACCCTAACTCTATCCCCAGACCTGCCCCCTAAACCTAAGCCTAACCTTAACTCTAATGCTACTGCCAATATTTTGACAATGTTATCGTGTCATATGTTGGCGTTATGGCCATGTCAACATTTTCCATCATTGTGTGAAAAATACCCTGATGTCCTGCTGCATATGCGCCGCCACCTCCGACATCACCACTACTGCCACCACTGCGCCACCCCCCATTGCAACTAACCCCTGCGCCGCAGAACCCCCACCCGCACGGTAGATGTACTCACCAGTCCAGAGAGCCGGTCATCGCTACTCCTGCAGGACTGCCAGGCGCCGGATCCTGTGCGCTGCTGTGACCCCCAGTGCTGTAAAGTGAGCTGCCGTTTGCAGTGTCACTTTACTGCCTCAGGGGACACAGCACAGCATATGGAGGACCCGGCGCCTGGCAGCCCGCTCAGAAGAACTGATCACCAGCTCCTGGACGGGTAAGTATGTTTTTTGTTTTGTTTTTTAGTTGTTGTTTTTTACCAGTGATCAGCCTGTAGCTGATCACACTGTTGGGTCCCTGCACAGCTTTCTTTGCCAGAGAAAGCTGTGCAAAAGGCTGCATATCATAGTGCTGCCCGAGCTGGTGAAATTATCACAGGGCTCACTGCGATTATTTTTTTAACATTGTTTTTTTTTTTGGAACTTTGGCCCACATCGCATTGACCATTATAAGTATGGGAAATGCGATGTGGGTTACTAAAAGAAAAAGTGAATTAAAGGGTTTGGAGCTGTTTTTCATGAAAACTGCTCCAAAAACCCTTTAATACATTTAAGTGATACTAAAATACCGTGAAAAGGGTGTGAAAACACAACTTTTCACTTTTTTGTAGTAAAAATAATGTTAATAAATAGGCCCCAAAATCTGAATCTGACCACAATACGCAAGGTTACCTGCTACAGTGAAAAGTCAATGTGTAGCCCAGTCAGCCTGCAGTGCTTGCAGAGTGCATTCCTCATAGGGGTCACAAAGGAAACACACATAACTTAGGTTTAGGAATAAAATAAACAGATTGTTTTCTTTTCATACCTACTGTATAATTCTTTTAAGCACATGGAGCTTCCCCCTTTCAATCACACATCTTGTAGAGAAGAGGTTTGCACTCTGTAGGAAAAGTGTGCCTGAAATATAATGAGGGAGATGTTACAGTACCTCACAAATGTCCCAGTTAGTGACATCTTCAGGATTATTTATAGCATATTTAGCCAGCAAAAGTTGCATATACCGTACATACACTAAATATAAACTAACGAATATAAACTCATATTAATAACAATAGTGCTATGTGTTTGGTTATATTATGACAGAGGTTCTCAAACTCGGTCCTCGGGGGCACACACACTGCATGTTTTGCAGGTCTCCTCACAGAATCGCAAGTGAAATAATTAGCTCCACCTGTGGACCTTTTAAAATGTGTCAGTGAGTAATTAATACACCTGTGCACCTGCTGGGTTACCTGCAAAACATGCACTGTGTGGGGTCCTGAGGACCGAGTTTGAGAACCTCTGTATTATGACTTCATTATTATATATTCAGTTTTTTTGTGCAAAAATAGAAAGGCATAACAAAACCTTATAGCACACTAGAAATAAAAGATAATAATAATAATAATAATAATAATAACAACAACAACAACAACAATAAATGATGTACTAATAATAAAATATGCAAACATGAAGCACATTTAGGGGGTGCTCAATTAGTCACAATAATTTTTCTCCCCATCGAAAAAACAGGCTGATATTGTAATTTTTGACCGATGGTCATTTTGGGCTATCCAATTAAATCAAATTTTTTCGGGAGAAAAATGTCCCTTTGTCATGCGATAACACATGGAATCCGGGATAAGTATCCAGATTTGTGTTATCACCGGCTCTGAGGGCTACTTATCGTGGATTATGTTTTGCGTGTCTGAAGCACCCGAAGCATTATCCCACATTAGTGCCGGGTATCGGTAAATATTGACTAACCCCTGCTCCTAATAGTTTTCTCTAAAAGCACCTATTTGTTTGCGTTATTCATAAATAAGACCAAGCCCTATTTCTACCTTTGGTAAACACTTTGTTTCTGAATCCTTTCGATCTTTTGTGATATGCAAGCCATTAATTTATACATTGACCCTTTAAAACAGGATAAGTGACAGAAAGCACAATGTGTTATTGTAACCCCAACTAAGGGCGGGTGAGTGGTGCATAGGAGGTGGTACTGTTGCTGACTCATGACACCCGCATTTGGGCCCTCATTCCGAGTCGTTCGCTCGGTATTTTTCATCGCATCGCAGTGAAATTCCGCTTAGTACGCATGCGCAATATTCGCACTGCGACTGCGCCAAGTAATTTTACAATGGAGATAGTATTTTTACTCACGGCTTTTTCATCGCTCCAGCGATCGTAATGTGATTGACAGGAAATGGGTGTTACTGGGCGGAAACAGGCCGTTTTATGGGCGTGCGGGAAAAAACGCTACCGTTTCCGGAAAAAACGCAGGAGTGGCCGGGGAAACGGGGGAGTGTCTGGGCGAACGCTGGGTGTGTTTGTGACGTCAAAACAGGAACGACAAGCACTGAACTGATCGCAGATGCCGAGTAAGTCTGAAGCTACTCTGAAACTGCTAAGTAGTTTGTAATCGCAATAATGCGAATACATCGGTCGCAATTTTAAGAAGCTAAGATACACTCCCAGTAGGCGTAGGCTTAGCGTGAGCAACTCTGCTAAAATCGCCTTGCGACCGATCAACTCGGAATGAGGGCCTTGTGGTTTGCAGAGTCCCTGAAGCAGCACCTGGCAGCCAAGAAAGCTGCTTGGAGCATTTAATGCTTCTACCTTTATTTATTACAATTGTTTGTTCAGTGCCTACAGTATATCCTGTATGTGGTGCTTTACAGAAATTATTTAGTCATTCATATTAATAAGTTCCTGATCCAGTGTAGTTTGCAAAATATACAGTATTCCTTATTAAATGCAGACATACTATGGATCATTTTGTTAGCAGACAATTAACCTACTAGTATGTCTTTGGAGTGTAGGAATAAACTGGAGCATGTGAAAAAAAAAGCATACATAGAGAGAACATACAAACTATACAAATAGGGCCTAGGGCCTAATACAGACCTGATTGCTGTTGTGCGAAATTGCAAAGCTGCCAATTATCGAATGACTGCGCATGCATGTGGAGCGTAATGCGAGGCGCAAGGCCAAACTGCAAAAAAATCCTATGTCTTTTTTATCTTTAGGCGTACGGAGATTGATTGCATGGAAGCGAACGTTTGGGGGTGGGGGTGGTAACTGACCTTTTTCTGGGAGTGTCAAGGAAAAACGCAGGCGTTCCCAAGCGTTTTAAGGGAGGGTGTGTGACGTCAGCTCCGGCCCCAATCAGCCTTTTTTTTCTCACTGTAGGAGTATGTCCGGGGCTACGCACAGACTGCACAGACTGGAAAAATCATTAGATGGTGAGTGAGTTGCAAACAAATTTGCAGCTGACCGGCGTATGCAAAGTTTTTCGCATGGTTTACGCAGACTTGCACGGGGTGGATTTTCACTCTGGCTGGGCAGCAACTATCTGATCGCAAACCTCTGCAAATTTGCAGAGGTGCGATCAGGTCTGTATTAGGCCCCTAATTCAGATTTGTATGCTATGCCAATGTTTTTGCAAGTCAGCGATTATCAGCAGTCTGCGCATGTGCTGCGATCGCACTGTATCTTTGCAATTACATTCGTAATGAGGATTCAGTCGCAAAGTGATTGACAGGAAGTTACTGTTTAGGGGTGTTAACATGGTGTTAGCGGAGAGTGGTTGTAAAAATGCAGGCGTGTCATGGCTATTTACAGGGCATGTATGTGATGTCAGCTGCAAGCTACTGCGTACAAAAATATGGCGCCTGCGTGACTACTGCCGCTTTAGTCTGCGTAGCCATAGACCTACTTGAGCAGTTAATGTTTAACGTTCTTGCCTATATACTGGCTATATACTGCATATGTGTGTGCAAATTGCGAATGAGTTGCGTTCACTCCGGTTGGCGTCTATTTTCATTTCTGGGCAGCAGCTTCACTTTCTAACATTAGCAGTTGCTTAGCGTAGAAAATCACATTTGTAATTGCATTAGCGTACAACTCTGAATTAGGCCCTTACATCAGTGGTTCTCAAACTGTGTGCCGTGGCACCCTGGGGTGCCTTGGAGCACTTGGAGGGGTGCATTTGATTGGTGGTCCAGGACCAATTCAAATTATTTATAGTCAATGTAATAGCAAAACCAGTGCTGGCGGATGCGAATCATAACATGTGTGGACAAACAGAAGCAAATCTTGTCCCTCACCACATAACTGAGCCTAAAGAAGACATATAAACACAATTTACTTCATTTAATATTTCTTTCTAAATTTCTCAATAAGAAACTATGGCCAAGAGCTGCCGTGAATAAAAATTCTGATACTCTAGGGCACCGTGATTCAGAAAAGTTTCAGTTAAAACCCATAATCCCAGAGTTGCAAGAGAGCAATACTAACTACCAGAACATATCTATAATGGATGCCGGCTATGTGGTGCACCTTGGTCCAGGCGGGCCAACAGCGCACAACCTGCAACCACTTATTTATTTTTTATTTATTAACAGTTTCTTACAGTATATATATATTTTTTTTTTAAGAAAGAAGGAGTGGGTTTCCACAGGCCTCTATGAACCTCTGAAAGGGCCTGGCTGCCCCTCGTTTAATGCATCCTTGCTAACCACTGTTCCACTGTACTGTACATCTTAATGTAAGTAAATATTAATCCATGTTTCTTGGCGTTACCCAAGGAGCATGTATATAAATGGCCCCAAAGTTTGTTGACCAATTAAAAAGCACTTGCTATCAGGTGTGTGTTTCTGTACAGTTACAAAATATATATATGGAGATTTGGGAATCTTGAAATATAGCGTATACAGATGTGTCCAGTTATGCTGTTGTTGTTGTATGCATCGCTGTAAAGTTATGCCGTGGGAAGCTGCGATCATTTGCATCTGTGGATCTCCCATACAAGTGACTGGAGCATACACACGCAAACCATGAATTTTGGAAGTCACATGCATAGCGGGACACATCTGTATATCATTCTAACCTACTCTCCCAGTATGTCAGTGACGCCTGGAAGAGCAGGTTACCCTCCCAAATCCTTCTCCTCTTCCTAGTAATTGGGGCCAGGGCACTGCCACCCCTGTCCCCCCCCCCCCCCCCAGGAGCGACCTCTTGCAGGGAACGTTTAAAAATTCTGCAAGTATACATCCATTAAAATACATAGTATACTGTACATCCATGCATGCAGTCATCATTATCATCAACTTGAAAGATTACACATCTTTAAAGACTTAAGGCTACATGAGTATAATATGTGAAGATCTCATGCATCTTTACAGATAGTGATTGACTTGCATCAAGCTCTTGCTGTACTGAATGTACAGTAGATACAGACATATCCTAGCACATGGGGCCAAACACTTAAATACGCTTAAATGAAAATCAGAAAAATCTGTATTTTTTTGCACAGGTCACATTTCTATGTGTCTCAAATAGATGCTTATTTTTTTAGGGGTTTCCCTTTAACAAGAATAACATTTCTGTACAGCACCTAAAACCTTGTTTTTGCTTTGTCTTTATACATTCAAACTAGAACAACAAATGGGGATGCAACAAAAATGTGTAAATGCAAATTTGTGTTTTTTATAGCATAATGCTACTTCTTAATGCACATAGTTGACATTACATTTTATTGATGTAGAAAATTTACTTTAAGATAATATTATTCTGTAAAATAGTAATAAATTCACTAATATTTGAGTTTGGAATAAGATTAGTACAAATTGATTCATACTTTCTTATATGCCCCTTTTCTCTCACTTAAGTGTGAGCAATCTATCCTTGCAGAGTAGAACCCATATTACGTAAGGAAAGACTAATATATGATGTATTTACATTCACACAGCAGAGCAAACAGAAGACATGTGGTCTCCAATTCCATAAGTCAGTAGAGAAGATAAAAGGCTGCAAATGCCTACTCACAGTTTGCTGCTATTCCCTGCAGGTTCTCTCCTTTGAAAACTATTAAATGAAAGTGCACAGGTGAACAAATCACCCAATTTATGTACAGACTTACATTCATCCTGTCTCTGCACCCCCTAATTCTTATAACTAATACAGCACTGATCACGGTGGTCCAGACAATTAGGCTAGGAGGACATAGTGTTTCTAAGGTAGTAACTATAGCCTGTAACTAAAATGGGGCTCAGAACACTGGGGGAGCCTCTACCAGTCATAAAAAGGGACTGAAAGTATCAACTTTTATTTTTCATAACAAATTTATCTTGAGAATTATGATCAGGGACACTGAGTGTAACCTTGTGCCATAGAGCTCTGTCAAAACTCAATGCTGCACGGGAAGCCAAAGGGGTTAGGTCGTGCCAACTCGACCTAGGGCTACGTGCACATATTTGGAAGAAGACAGTGCTGTACGTGCACCCTAGGAGGGCTGTGACTGCACACATCAATAGGAAGCTATTGGTCATGGCAGTCACTTACTCCTGCACCACATTTTGGCACAGATGATGCAATTAAATGGCACTCTCACCTTACTGTGGGGTACTAAAACACACAATGTCAGTGCCCCTGGTTGTGATTTATAAAATAATAAAGATACAATTACTAAGACTAATGTGTCAGATTGCTACAAGAGGTGTTTGAAATAGCTGCATATTGTTTTTTTAACTGTTTTTGTAGATCTCATCTCAGGTGGGCCTTACTGCCTGAGAATTCCACCAGAACCCTAGACACTGCACTGGGTCCCACTTACTGAAGACTGTTTGCAGCAGCATTGGATTGCAAATAGGTCACGTCTGCAATGCTGCCAGCGAAAAGGAACTGGAAAAAAAAGATGAGCTGACAAGTTGGCAGTTAATTGTGCCAACACAGAGAGTGGAGTGAAATAGGGAATGAGTGTGGGTGGATGTGAGGGAAGGATGGGGAGGGGATAATTTAGCTTAAATCACTGAGGGATGGCGAACGGAGAAAGGCAGGATGGGTTATTGAGGAGAATAGGGAAGGAGGAGTGGAGAAAGAGTGAGAAAACCAAAGAAGAAGAGATGGGAAATGAAATTGTTATTACCCTAATGAAATGACTGAATCATGGCTTATAGAATTGCATGAATATAATGTATTCGTATCAATACAAAATCATCCCATTTTTCCTGTTTAATTTAGCAGTTCTTTAAAATTAGTAAAACTGTTTTCTTACCCAGCAGTAAGACTCATTATTGTGGATGGACACATATTTCCTCACCTTGCATACTTTAGAGGATGTTGATATTTTCTTACATAGTTGATGAGGCTGAAAAAAGACAAAATGTCCATGCAGTTCAACCTGTATTATAAAATTTAATATTTTTTAAATTAAATAAAATTTTACATAATTTAAATACTGTATCATTGGATATTTCTTTCAGTTAGGAATTTATCTAATCCATTTTTAAACTTCTTGACTGAGTCCACCATTACGACCTTTTCTGGCAGTGAACTCCAAATCCTGAGTGCTCTTACTGTGAAGAAACCTTTCTTCCGTTGTGTATGAAATTGTTTCTCTTCTAATCTCAGGGTTTGTTCACGTGTCCTGTGCAGTGTTTTTTAAACAGATTGTCTGATAAATCCTTGTATTGTCCCTTTATGTATTTATAAATGTTAATAATGTCCCCTCTCAGCTGCCTCTTTTCTAGTGTAAACATATATAACCTTGTAAGTCTTTCTTCATAATTCAGTGCCTACAACCCCTTAACCAATTTGGTGGCTCGCTTCTGAACCCTTTCGAGTTCCAGGATATCTTTTTTGTAGTGAGGTGCCCAGAACAGTACACAATGGCCCTCATTCCGAGTTGTTCGCTCGGTATTTTTCATCGCATCGCAATGAAAATCCGCTTAGTACGCATGCGCAATGTTCGCACTGCGACTGCGCCAAGTAACTTTGCTATGTAGAAAGTAATTTTACTCACGGCTTTTTCATCGCTCCGGCGATCGTAATGTGATTGACAGGAAATGGGTGTTACTGGGCGGAAACACGGCGTTTCAGGGGCGTGTGGCTGAAAACGCTACCGTTTCCGGAAAAAACGCAGGAGTGGCCGGAGAAACGGTGGGAGTGCCTGGGCGAACGCTGGGTGTGTTTGTGACGTCAAACAGGAACGATAAGCACTGAACTGATCGCACAGGCAGAGTAAGTCTGAAGCTACTCTGAAACTGCTAAGTAGTTAGTAATCGCAATATTGCGAATACATCGGTCGCAATTTTAAGAAGCTAAGATTCACTCCCAGTAGGCGGCGGCTTAGCGTGTGTAACTCTGCTAAATTCGCCTTGCGACCGATCAACTCGGAATGAGGGCCAATATTCTAGATGTGGCTGTACCAATGATTTATACATTGACAGGATTACACTCTCATCCGTTGTCTCCATTCCCCGTTTAATGCATGCTAACACCTTATTTGCTTTTGTTGCTGCATTTTGACATTGCATACTACTACTAAATCTATTACTGATGAGCATTCCCAAATCTTTTCCAACTACCATTATCCCTACATTTTCCCCATTTAATTTATAGGCTGCCTGATTGTTCTTAGTTCCAAAGTGCATAACTTTACATTTCTCTATATTGAACCTCATTTTTAATTTGTCTGCCCAGACCTGCAGTCTAGTTAAGTCATTACGAAGAGACTCAACATCCTTGTCTGAATTAATTACTGTACACAGTTTAGTATCGTCTGCGAAAATTGACACTGTGCTTTCCAGGCCCACTCCTAGGTCATTAATTAATTTGTTAAACAGCAGTGGCCCGAGTACAGAACCCTGAGGTATTCCACTAAGCACTGAGGCCCATTCAGAGAATAACCCATTAACCACCACTCACTGTTTCCTGTTATACAGCCAATTACTCACCCAAGTACAAATAGTTTTTCCTACCCCAAGCTCACCTAATTTGAAAATAATTCTCTTATGTGGGACTTTGTCAAACGCCTTAGCAAAATCTAAAAAGACCACATCCACTGCTTTACCCTGATCAATATTGTCACTCACTTCCTCGTAGAAGCTAATTAGGTTAGTTTGACATGACCTGTTTCTCACAAAACCATGCTGAATCCTATTAATAATCTTGGAGGAATCCAAGTACTCCAGAATGATATCCCTTATTATACCTTCCAGTATTTTCCCCACTATAGATGTCAAACTTACTGGTCTACAGTTACCCGGATTAGTTTTAATTCCCTTTTTAAATATTCGGACCATCTCTGCTATACGTCAGTCCTTTGGTATCATTCCTGATGTAATTGACTCACTGAAAATCAAGTATAAAGGCCTTGATAGCTCTGAGTTACATTCCATAAGAACCCTGGGGTGAAGTCCATCTGGCCAAGGAGATTTATTTATCTTAATTTTACTTAGTCTCTCCTGGTCTACTTCCTCATTTAACCAAGTCATCATTATCATAGCAGATGTTGTGCACTACTCCCACCATCCTGTCCTCTTTCGTGTATACTGATGAAAATAATTTATTCAATAAATATGCTTTTTCCCTATCATCAATAATCAAGACATCCAACTTGCCCTTTAATGGTCCAATATTCTCCTTTTTTAACCTTTTACTATTTATATACTTAAATAACTTTTTGGGGTTTGTTTTACTCTCTTTGGCGATTTGTTTTTCATTTTCTATTTTAGCTGCTCTGATTTCTTTTTTGCATTTTTTGTTACATTCCTTGTAGTACTGGAATGATTCAGCCTTCCTGTCAGACTTAAATGCTTTGAAAGCACGCCTCTTTTTATCAATTAGTTCCTTGACCTTCTTATTAAGCCACATCGGTTTGAATTTACTACTCCTGTTTTTGCTGACCTTGGGAATGAACAAGTGAGTGTACTTATTGAGCAAAGTTGTAAAAACATCCCACATTTCAGACGTATTCTTACCATGAAATACAATTTCCCAATTGATGTCCATCATTGCTTGTTTCAGCATGTTGAAATTAGCTTTTCTAAAGTTAAAAGTCTTAGTTAGACCCTTACAGTGTTGTTTTAGAAAGCTGATATCAAATGTGATCATATTATGATCGCTATTTCCCAAGGTCTCCCCTACTGTAGTATTTGATATCATCTCCACATTATTAGTTAGTACGAGGTCCAGTATAGTCCTATGTCTAGTTGACTCCTCGATTACCTGGGATAAGTAATGATCTTTTAGCATGTTTAAGAACCTGTTACCCCTAGCTGTATTTACTGTTTTGGTGTTCGAATTTATGTCTGGGTAATTAAAGTCCCCAATGATAATGACCTCCCCCATTCCTGCAGCTTTTTCAATTTGCTGCAAGAGTTGTAATCCGTCAGGCACACTAATATCTGGTGGTTTCTAGCATGTCCATATTAAAAGCTTTTCTGTATCTTTATCTCCAGTCGAAAACCTCAACCCATAATGACTCCACGTTGACTCCAGTCCCCTTGTAAATAACCTCCTTTAAATTAGAGATGTTCAGTTTGACTCGGATTTACTCGGAACTCGAAATGGCATCTTATTGTATCACGGATGTCACACGTTTTGGATAGCCAATAAGCAAAACCCGAAATACCTGAATAAATCCGAGTAAAACCGAACCCGCTCATCTCTACTTTAAATATGGTTTTAAGAACGGCTTAACATAAAGACAAACACCCCTTCCCCTTTCATTAATCCTATCTCTCCTGAAGAGAGTGTACCCCTCCAAGTTTGTCTCTGTAATGCCTATGATATCATATTGATCATTAAGTGCAATTGTTTCTAATTCCCTAATTTTACTTGTTAGGCTTCTTGCATTTGCAAGCATACATTTAAGTTTAGTATTTCCCTGATCTGTAAATTTTGTTGTAGGTAATGTTTCCTTAGAAGTTTGAGTTTTTCTTGATTTACCATCGCTGACTATTATTCCCCTTCTTCCCTCTCCACCCCTATTATACTTTGTAAAGGTTCCGGTATGAATGGTCGACCATGTTATGGTCGACAGTCATTAGGTCGACCACTATTGGTCGACATTGACATGGTCGACATGGACACATGGTCGACACATGAAAATGGTCGACACATGAAAGGTCGACATATGAAAAGGTCGACATGAGTTTTTTAACCTTTTTTGGTGTTGTTTTTTGCGTAAAGTGACTGGGAACCCCAATTAGTGCACCGCGTCCCCTCGCATGGCTCGCTTTGCTCGCCATGCTTCGGGCATGGTGCCTTCGCTCCGCTACCGCTTCGCTCGGCACACTTTACCGTTCCAATCGTAGTCCATGTGGATCGTAAAGTATGGAAAAGTTCCCCAAAAGAAAAAAAAGTTAAAAAACTCATGTCGACCTTTTCATGTGTCGACCATTTTCATGTGTCGATCATGTGTCCATGTCGACCATGTCAATGTCGACCAATAGTGGTCGACCTAATGACTGTCGACCATAACATGGTCGACCATGTGAACGGATACCCTTTGTAAATCCCTCCTTTCTTCTCTCTCTAGTTGTCCCACTAATGCTTTCTAAACCCTCCCCCCAGGCACCTAGTTTAAAATCTCCTATAATGTAGCCAAGCGCACTTCTTATTTTAAAGATACTACAGCACTGTGAATGGCAGGCATAGCTTTGGTAGGTGCAAAATCTTTAAAGGCAGAGGTTTAGCCAGAACTTTGTGGGTCCCATAGCAACATTTTGAAGGTGCCCCCATCCTATTTTAAGGAGACACCTCTCTCCACAGCAGTTGTTCATGTTATGCCCTATACTTGTACCTTTATGCCATTCAGTACGCTCAGTTCATATTATGCCTTATTATAGCACCCCAAGTTAACAATATATCACATTGTATTGCTGCCAGTATGCATAACACCCAATTCCCCCAGTTCAACAAGCAGAAATTGAGAACGCATCACAATTTCTCCTGGTTAGCAGAAACTGAGAACGTTCTTGATTGCGGTGGCACACTGCGATCCAACCTGATTTAGGCCCTAAGACTTGTTGAGAGATAAAGTAAAGAGAGATAAAGTACCAACCAATCAGTTCCTGATTGCCATGTCACAGGCTGGGTTTGAAAAATGACAGTTAGGAGCTGGTTGGTTGGTATATGTCATTTTATATTTTCCATGTTCTGTACCTCCTCTACTGTGGTTATGGGATCTTTACCTTTTTAAAGTACCCTTGACCCTGGAGATTATCTCCCTACCTCCTATCTGATGCAGATGCTAAACAGTCTGCAGGCAGGCGATAGACTTTCATTGCATTTAAGGGGTCTATTTACTAAGCTTTGGATGGAGATAAAGTCGCTGGAGATAAAGTACCAGCCAATCGGCTCCTAACTGTCATTTTTCAAACACAGTCTGTGGCATAGCAGTTAGGAGTCGATTGTCTGGTACTTTATCTCCAGCGACTTTATCTCCATCCAAGGCTTAGTAAATAGACCCCTAATTCTCCGACTGATATGTTTCTAATATCTGGTCTGTTCTTAAAGCTGTCATTAGGGGTACAGCCATTCAAATGAATTTAGACGCTTTGCTTCAGGAAGTGGAAGATCTAATTAGGCAACACCCCTCTGAGGGCTTGCGTAAGGAACTTTCTTCCATTAGAATTCATTTACAAAAGCTATTAATGGTCTGTACTTAAGCTGCCATTAAAAGGTTGCATCGTACGTTCTACTCATAAGGTAGGGAAACTATTGACATGTAAATTGCAGACCGAACAGGCCAGGAATCAGGTCAAACTGTTATTTCCACTATAGGAAGCAAGATAGTCAACCCATCTGTTATTGCCAGCTGATTATTATCCTCAGCTTCATCATTTGTCCTTCGGTCAGTCTGCCACCAGCCCGTACACCCTTTAATTCACATGTTCCCGGTGGCACTTAATTTGCCTTCTTTGTCTGAAGATCAATTGAGTGAATTGAATGCGCCATGGACTCCATGAGAGGTGGAATTTGTAATCAGATCCCTCCTGACTGGTAAAGCACATGAGCATGACATGTTTATCAACGATTACTTTTCTGAATAAATGGGGCCACATTGAATAGGTCGGAACCCCTTCTGACCTAAACCTGTCGGACACTTCCATCTTTCCAAGATGGCAGTTTTCAACAGGTATTGAATACACCCAATGTTGACATGACATAACATTGTGAATGTTGACAGACTATTTTAGGGTTATGGTTAGGTTTAGGATTAGGCTGTGATTAGGGTCTGGGCTAGGGTTGGGGTTAGGGTTTTGATGAGGATTATGCATACTCCTCTTCATAATGGAAATTTGCATAATCAACATGTCACCTGTGGACATCTGCTATGTTGAATACCTGGTATGTCAACATTTTATCATTGTAGACATTCTACATTTACGCCTCCTGTCAATGCTGACATTCAATACATGCCGATATTCAAAAAATATTGACATTCTGGTATCGAAATTCTGAATGCTAACATTCTAATCGTTGACAAATTCTATCACACCCCTTAGGGCACATATTTTGTATTTATAATACATAGTATTTAAATATCTTTTCTAAAGTAAATACAGCTTAGGTCCTTTAAGATGATTTTTTTTCCTTCTTATGCCTCATATAAGCATTAACCTTTGGTAATGTAATGAAATATATTCATGCAGGTATTTTTTTCCCCAATATTTAACTGCTTGATAGCCGGATGGATTTCATCCTTGACCAACTAAATCAGGGATCGGGAACCTTTGGCCCTCCTGCTGTTGTTGAACTACACATACCAGCATGCCTTGCTACAGTTTTGTTATTTGGCCATGCTAAAACTGTTGCAGGGCATGCTGGGATGTGTATTTCAACAACAGCTGGAGGGCCGAAGGTTCCCCATCCCTGAACTAAATGAAACTGTTTTAAGTGTTTCACTTTAAATTGGAATAACCTTTTTATTAGTCTATCCAAATTGAATGCATTCTTACGGTAGCAAAGTGGAACAAATATATTTTTCTTTAGGGAAAATGGGCTAAAACATACAAAGCTACATTTGATTATTCTCAGAGTTACTTCCTAATTATTATTTGTATACAGGATATATACCTCTCCCTCCCACCCACTTAAAAAAATTAAACAAGAACACAGTTCAGACACGTATATGCAGAATGCTCTCTTGTCAGCACTGACTATGCAGATTACATTTTATATTTTTTGGGTACTGATAAGTCACTTTTTTCTTTTAATAAATGTACTAATGATAAAGGGGTATCACAACATTTGGCCTAGCAGTGCAAAATAAAATCCTGCTCTGATGCACAGAATTCAGGATACAAGTATATTGTGAACCTGTGGGTCTCTTTTATTAGGGATCAACATTTCCCAGAGAAGTAAGACATTATTACATAAAAGTAGTAGAGAAAGCAGATGGTACTCTAACAGACATATTTATCAATATTATTTTTACAAAATAAAAATGTTAAAATTAGTGTTTTTACACCCTCCTCTCGTTATTTTAGTATCACTGTAATGTGCTAATGTGATGTTGGAGAATTTGCAAAATTCTCCTTCAAGCGCTTAATATCGCATTTTTTTAATATACATCTCACATTTCCCATAATTATAAAGGGAAATGTGGTCTAACCTCAAATACTGTGTTTAAAAAAAAATTGGGGGGAGCCTTGTGATAATAACGCCATCTTCAAATGGCTTTATGCAGGCTCCTCCATTGTGCAGATATGATAAGGCTATTTTTAATGTCAGGAAGAGAACTGTCCAGCTCCTTCTACTCTCTCCCTCTCCTTTCTTATCTAAAAATATCTATCAATATCTAAAAAATAACATTAACAAATATATAAAGTTCCTGTTCCATTTTTACAATTTTTCTTTTTCATAGAAACAAGGGGAAAAGAAAAAAAAGTTTACACTCAGTGGGATTTGAACCCCAGCCTGTCTATACACATGACTTTGCTACTATCACGGTGAGCCACAGTGACTCCATTAACTGAATAAAAGAGTTTTTAGATACTTCAATTCTTACTATTTCATAAAAACATCTCTATACATCTCTCATACGTCTCTCATATATGCCATTCTTAACGTGATGATGATTTTATATGTTTTAATTAAGAGATATGGAATTTATTATGTTTTCATACACAAGGAACCATCCACCAATTGTGTTTTGTGATGAATATGGTAGATGTATGGACTATCAGATGCACCCACATGTGTTTAATCATGTTGCTATTGGAGAATTTGCTAAATTCTCCTTCAAGCGCTTAATATCGCATTTTTTTAATACACAACTCACATTTCCTATAATTATAAAGGGAAATGTGGTCTAACCTCAAATACTGTAGGTAAAAAAAAAATTGGAGGGAGCCTTGTGATAACACCATCTTCCGATGGCTTTATGCAGGCTCCTCCATTGTGCAGATATGATAAGGCTATTTTTACTGTCAGGAAGAGAACTGTTCAGCTCCTTCTCCCCTCTTCCTCTTTCTTCTTCCTTCCATGACAGGAGAAGGAGTCCTGTTTCAGTAAACAACAGACGTACTGCACGACTGACAAGTTAATGATACTTTTATATAAATTCCTTCTTAGCTCATGGGATCTATTTTCAGGGATAACAGGATTTTTTTTATGGCTGGTGCATGTAAATACTTATAAAAGAGTGACATAAATTTCAAAATATATATTCATATACTTACAAGTTAGATTAGCATCCCTCCATTCAGTATTGGGTCTCTCGCTCTCCTTTCATCTTCAGACATATTAGCAGTATCTTCAGCAATCCTTGAAGCAGTGGATGGCCATTCTAACAGCAATGCATGTGCAGTAACAGGCTGTTATCACAAATGTGAATAGACAAAAATGACAGCAGGGAGAGGGATTGTCCAAACTTGATATATTCATAGAGCTTTATTGCATGCTCTATCCTGGCTTGAGAATTTAGAAAAATTAATAGGATAACCCTATTTATTGCATTGTGAAAATAAACATTATTATCACTTCAAAACTGCATTTAGATTGCAGATTTTTATAAATAGGCCCCTAAGTGAGAGATTTATTGTACAAACACTTTAGGCAAATGTAATGAACAGGCATTTGCCAAAATCACAAATGCTATAAGATTTAAGACATTGACTTTTTAACCACTTAACTGACTCAGAAATTGTGTTTTTTTAAATGATTGAATTAGGTAAAGAACATGTATTTAACCTTATTCAAAATGATTTTAGTTAATATTTATATATATATATATATATATATATATATACAGATTCTGTGGTCCGGCACTCAATAAAATGTAAAGACAATCTTACCCCGGTGTCACGTCCTAGGCAGGTACCATGCAAATGTAGAAATACAGAGGGGACGGCACTCAGAGGATTTGTTCAAGTCTTGTATTCAAGTATACAACATACTTAATAATCCATCAACGTTTCGGTGTGCGATAACACCGTCTTCAGGATGTAAACAACATAGTGAAATGACAATACATGCATACCATGACTTACCCTGCTTATATGTGCTCCCTCTTCAATCTACACCAATGTCCCGCAAGCCGATATCGTATTTCGCGCCCCTGCCACGGAGCGCACAGTGGTGATGTCACACAGCGCCTCACAGCACGCGAGACGACATGCGTTCCACCCCCTCCAATGCGCGTCCGTTACCATGGGGACTGAGGTGCATCACCGTGCGGGTAGCCAAGCACACATTCAGTGTCCGCCTGGTTCCGTTATCGGCAATGTGTCAGGGCCCGCGATACATACTAATATCCGGCATATGTGGACAAACATTAAAAGAATTTAAAACCGTGGCAGATGTGTTACTGAGAACACACCTCCACATATCTAAATGACATCTATATTGCTTACAACATTCTTTTATATCATTTAATAACTAGTATATATAATAAACTGAAAGCAAATGTGTACTATATTATTTTCCAAGCGTTAACTAAACTGATACTTATCAACATATTCATTAAACCAAAGAGTTCCAACAGATCTTTTCATTTAATCCCCGTGGCCATACAGTGTCCAGGCGTGTGATCCATTTAGCCTCCATAATCAGGAGCTGTTTATTCCGGTCGCCACCTCTTCGATTTTCTGGAAGATGGTCAATGATCATATATTTGACGCTAGCCATACTGTGTCCTCGATCTGAGAAATGCTGTGCCACTGGCTGCTCACTATGTCCCGTCTGTATTGCTGCTTTTATGGCGGACCGGTGTTGTGTGGCCCGTTCCTTAAACGGGCGGATCGTTTTGCCTACGTAATAGTATCCGCAAGGACATCTGATTATGTATATGACAAAAGGAGTAGTGCATGTTACAGCATGATTGATAGCAATATATTTGCCACTATGTGGATGTCTAAATTCACTGCCTGTGTCCATATGGCTGCAGGTGGCACAGTTGATACATTTGTAGCATCCTTTTTTCCTGTTACCTAAGAAGGAAACACGTGGTTGTTTAAAGTCAGTGATATCTGTTCTGACTACCATATCTTTAATGTTTCTACCACGCCTGAAGCTGGCCATAGGGGTTTGAGTTTTGAAGCTTTGTAGTTCTACATGTTTCCTTCTTAGGTAACAGGAAAAAAGGATGCTACAAATGTATCAACTGTGCCACCTGCAGCCATATGGACACAGGCAGTGAATTTAGACATCCACATAGTGGCAAATATATTGCTATCAATCATGCTGTAACATGCACTACTCCTTTTGTCATATACATAATCAGATGTCCTTGCGGATACTATTACGTAGGCAAAACGATCCGCCCGTTTAAGGAACGGGCCACACAACACCGGTCCGCCATAAAAGCAGCAATACAGACGGGACATAGTGAGCAGCCAGTGGCACAGCATTTCTCAGATCGAGGACACAGTATGGCTAGCGTCAAATATATGATCATTGACCATCTTCCAGAAAATCGAAGAGGTGGCGACCGGAATAAACAGCTCCTGATTATGGAGGCTAAATGGATCACACGCCTGGACACTGTATGGCCACGGGGATTAAATGAAAAGATCTGTTGGAACTCTTTGGTTTAATGAATATGTTGATAAGTATCAGTTTAGTTAACGCTTGGAAAATAATATAGTACACATTTGCTTTCAGTTTATTATATATACTAGTTATTAAATGATATAAAAGAATGTTGTAAGCAATATAGATGTCATTTAGATATGTGGAGGTGTGTTCTCAGTAACACATCTGCCACGGTTTTAAATTCTTTTAATGTTTGTCCACATATGCCGGATATTAGTATGTATCGCGGGCCCTGACACATTGCCGATAACGGAACCAGGCGGACACTGAATGTGTGCTTGGCTACCCGCACGGTGATGCACCTCAGTCCCCATGGTAACGGACGCGCATTGGAGGGGGTGGAACGCATGTCGTCTCGCGTGCTGTGAGGCGCTGTGTGACATCACCACTGTGCGCTCCGTGGCAGGGGCGCGAAATACGATATCGGCTTGCGGGACATTGGTGTAGATTGAAGAGGGAGCACATATAAGCAGGGTAAGTCATGGTATGCATGTATTGTCATTTCACTATGTTGTTTACATCCTGAAGACGGTGTTATCGCACACCGAAACGTTGATGGATTATTAAGTATGTTGTATACTTGAATACAAGACTTGAACAAATCCTCTGAGTGCCGTCCCCTCTGTATATATATATATATATATATATATATATATATATATATACAGAGAGAGAGAGAGAGAGAGAGAGAGAGAGAGAAATTAGCAAAAAAAATTGTGTTTTTTCAAACATCGGAAAATCGGTCAGCATCTTAGGAGCACTGGAAACATCGTGATCATCGTGTCTTTCATTTTAACAGCTGGGATTGTCACCAGGTACACAGGGGGGCTTGGGGGGTTAATTCACACATCCCCAGTGGCTGTTATTGTCTGCAGCCACTGGGTGGGGAATCCTGCCTTGCTGACTGATTAGCAGTGACCGGCAGCATGGCAAATACTGGGGGAGGGTGTGGGAAGGCAGAGGGATGTTTCTTTTCCTTACAGCTGCAAACACTGTGTATCTGGCTGGTTGCATCTAGGGTGGCCAATCCTATGCCATTTTTTCTATCCCGGGTATCGGGATTGAAAAATGGTCAATCCTGGGATTCCTAGGATACCTGGGATCGGCTTTTCCCTATGTGTCTGACCCCTCGCCCCACCCTGCCCACATAACTCACCATACTACGGGGGCAGGAGGGTGGGAAACATCCGTGTGTCTCTCTCAGTGGCTGTGGCAGGTGACGGCGGAAGGTGCAGCGTGACCTGTGACTGCATGTCACGCTGCATGGGGGAGCCAGGAGGCGGGAGCCGATCAGAGTCTGAGCTTCCTGAGGATGCTTAACGCTGCACGGCTTCAAAAAACTAAGGGCCGCCTGATCCCTCAATCCCCGAGATTGGAGCTTCCAATCCCAGAATTGAATCCCGGATGTTTTTGGGCCTAAATCCCGGGATCCCGCCGATCCCAATCCTGGGATTGGCCTCCCTAGTTACATCCTGTGCGACCAGGTCAGATAAGGCACTTCCTGGTGTGGTCACATCTGATGCGACCATGCCAGGCAAATGGTTAAAATGCAATACTACAAACAAAAAATGTAATCTCCCTTTCCCCTCTCCTTTCCATTTTTCTTGTGGTTGTTGTTTATACAGTATGTTTATTATATTGTATATCTCTTACTGCAGAATGTCTACAGCGTTTCTTTAATTTTCCTATTTATGACTTGTGTTACCAAAATGACAAGTTCACTAGTCTTGCTCTTTACCATGTGACTATGTGACCTTTATATTGTTGCTTTAATTTTATCTAATTTTGATTATATCTGTACTACAGTGTCATGCCATTCCTCTATTGTATTCCTGCTGCTGGTCTTGTTTCTTTTTGTGATTCTGAACATTCAAAACAAATAAAAATGTTTTTGAAAAAAAATCAAAAACAAATCACAGCTTTAAATTCTGCAACAAAAGTTGCAAAAGATCTACGACTATATACATGTCATTGTTCATTACCCCATATTATCTAGAAATAATTAGTGTGTATTTAATCCTCCTATACCAATGGTTCCATGTAAGTGCATTTCTATGTAAAACTGGATGTTATAAAAAGGAATTACACTATATTTTTACATTTATTTTACAATAGACCATCTATTTTACTGTGTGTCTTGTAGAGCATTGTGTATCATGGCCCCTGAAATTCAGTATCGATTTAGATCTATTTAAAATCAATGAAATTTCACCTTTATTAAATATACCCCCAGCTGTGAGTGCTTCCCAGAAGATTCTTCTTCTTCATCTTCTTCTTCTTCTTCTTCTTATTATTATTATTATTCATAATACGCCATAAAGATTCCTTGGTGTTAAACAAGGAGATTTGCATATTTTGAACAAAATTTCAGGAATTAATGCACATTGGTAACTTTGTGTAGTGACCATATTCATTTTGACAACTTAATTAGTTAATTAAAAACATTTTAAAAATAGTTTTTTTTATGATTGAATTAGGTAAAGTACATCTATTTAAACTCTATCCAACACAATTTTATTAAAGAAAATATATACAGTATATATTATTTGAAACGCAATACGATTTTTACGATATTGGAAAAAGAAATGTTCAGGGTGCGCTATCAATAGCAGTTGGTATGGGGGTGGTAAATCCCCCTGGATACTTGGAAGAAAGACAGAAGTTTACCAGCGCTTGCTGTTATGAACTATATGATAAAAAAAAATTGGTCTCTGAGCGGTTTATATAAAAAGAATTTACATTTATTAAATAAACACTTTAAAAACAATTGTTAAAAAAGGAATTTAGTGGCCACATGTAAACCTGTATAAAAATATGTTACAGATGGGATAATCCATCCGTGCTGGCTAGGATTTACTCTATGGAGCAAATTTCACTGGAAAGTACCTCATTAATCGGTTATTTGCATGTTCCGATGATTGGCAGTGGGTTATTCTCAGTGATCAATGGGGGTAATTCCAAGTTGATCGCAGCAGGAATTTTGTTAGCAGCTGGGCAAAACCATGTGCACTGCAGGGGAGGCAGATATAACATGTGCAGAAAGAGTTAGATTTGGGTGGGTTATTTTGTTTCTGTGCAGGGTAAATGCTGGCTACTTTATTTTTACACTGCAAATTAGATTGCAGATTGAACACACCACACCCAAATCTAACTCTCTCTGCACATGTTAAATCTGCCTCCCCTGCAGTGCACATGGTTTTGCCCAACTGCTAACAAAATTCCTGATGCGATCAACTTGGAATTACCCCCAATGTGCAATAAGTCCACTTTGTGGGGAAGCACAGAATTCATCCGGTTCCAGATTGTATCCACAGTGGGTTAGGCACCAAAAGGCAGTTCCAAGATTATGAGTGACCAAATGTGCCAGCGTAGATGGTAGATCCCAACAAGCAGGTTGGTGTGAAGAAGGCTCAACGTGTTTCCCTGGTGTCTCAAGTCCAGCTTCCTCAGGAGCATATATGTGATGGTTATCAGGTAAGCCATTATATACTCTATTGAGTGGTGTAATTGATCGCACCTGACACACAGCTTAGAAGATAAAAATAAACCGTTCAGAATAATATAATGATAATACCATCAGGGGGATTCCCATTGGTCCCAATAACAGAAAGCTCGTACAAATTCAAATAAATATCTTAAATAACAGATTTCATTTACATTTATATGGATATTCTGTTTTGTATATCTCCGATCACATGGAAGCTGCCCTAAATGAGCTATATTTAATAGAAGAATTGGCTTCAGTGTTAATTTACCTTCTAATAATCAGAGCCGGCCCTAGGCATAGGCAAACTAGGCAATTGCCTAGGGCATCTGGTATGCCTAGGGGCACAAGCAGCTTCTGCTGATTAAAATGACATGTGGCATGCCTATATTCTGTGTGTAGCATTTCGTATGCAGATACAGCTACAGTCGCACACAGTATATAGGCATGCCACATATCATTTTAATCAGCAAAAGCTTCCTAGCCACATAACAATGCAAATAAGATGCATTTTCATAAAAAATAGGCACCCAACGTTAGCAGAGCTGCCAGTTGACTTATGCCAGGAATTATGTGTGTCATTCAGGGCCGGTTCTAGACCTTGTGGCTCCCAGGGCGAAAGTTTCTTTCGGCGCCCCCCCCCCCCCCCCCACACACACACAGACACACGCATGCCAAAAATAGGGGTATGGCTTCATAGGGAAGGGGTCATGGTTAGTTTTGTTCCCTGTAGTTTTGCCCCAAGTAGCTGTTGTGCCCCAGTAGCTGTTGTGCCCCCAGTACTGCACCCTCAGTAGTTGTGTCCCCAGTGGCTGTTGTGCTCCCAGTAGCTGTGCCCCCAGTAGTTTTGCCCCCAGTATTGCGCCCTCATTAGTTGTGCCCCCATTAGTTGTTGTGCTCCCTGCAGCTGTGCCCCCAGTACTGCGCCCTCATTAGTTTTGCCCCCAGTAGCTGTTGTGTCCCCATTGTTTTGCCCCCATTACTCTGCCCACCAGTAGCTGTGCCCCTAGTAAAAAAAAAAATCAAGAATACTCACCAGCCACGTTCCTGTTTCCCGACCACTGCTGCCATCCGTCTTCCGCCGCCGGCGCCGCTCCTCAGATCCATAGGAGCGCATAGACACTAGAGGTCAATTATGACCCCTAGCATCTATGACTGTCCTAAACTGCCGTGCAGTGCGCAATGACGTCAGGCGCACCGCACGGCAGGCTCCAGTAGCAGGGAAAGGTCCTCTCCTCGAAGGTTAACTAGACGCTACCCTCACTGCGTGTCTAGTTTCCCTTTGCGGAGAGGACCTTTTCCTAATCACCGCCGCCGCCATCCTCGTCTGGACACAGTACCGCCGCCACCATCTGGACACAGTAGCAGCTCTTGCCACGGCGGCGGCGCCCTTGGGACAGCGGCGCCCCGGGCAAAAGTCCTGCTTGCCCGTGACAAGAGCCGCTACTGGTGTCATTATGTGTATAAGCGCATTAATAATGTGTAACATATGTGTAAGGGGTACTGTGTGTGTCATTATATGTATAAGGGCACAAATAATGTGCGGCATATGTGTAAGGGACATTATGTGTATAAGGGCATTAACAATGTACGGCATATGTGTAAGGGAAATTATGTGGATAAGGGCATTAATAAGGGTTGGCATAATGTGTAAGGCGCATTATGTTTATAAGGACATTAATAATATGTGTCATATGTGTAAGGGGCATTACTGTGTGGTATTATGTGCATAAATGCATTACCAGTGTGTGGCATTATGTGTAAAAGGTGCTCTACTGTGTAGCGTAACGTATAGAAAGGACACTACTGTGTGGTCTGATGTGAATAAAGAGCAATATGGTGGGGTGTAATGTGAATAAGGAGCAAATGTGCACACTGTTCTTATTTATTACAGGGAGTAGGGGGGAAAAAAGGACTGTTATGGGTGGGGGGTGATGGTGCTGGGAAAGGGTTGCAGAATCAGAGGCGGAACTAGCGGTGGTGCTGGAGGGCACCAGCCAAAATCTTGCAGAGGGCATCATATTGGTTAGGGCCGGCTTATCTAATGATAGTGCATTAAGGAAACATATATATATATATATATATATATATATATATGTATATATACAGAATTTTTACAAACAATAGGTACTAAGTTTTCAATCTCAGGATATATTGAATGAAGCTATGAGCAGGGGGTTGTTGTTTTTTTTGGTTTTTATTACAAAATCTGTACACACACAAAGTTATCAAAAATCAAAGTTATTCACGAGTACTGTACATAGTAAATACCCACATAAGCAGCATTTGCATGCGAGTCTCTGGACGAGGGGAGGGAGGAAGAGAGAGACTTCACTGGTGCTGACACAGCTGACACAGTCTCCTCTCCAGGATCCACAAGACAGTGTACAGTGCAGAAGAGCAGGAGGAGAGGGGGTGGAGCACAGCACACGGGGCAGAGAGAGACACTATAACCCCTTTCACATCTTCAATGCCGGATCCCACCCTGGAATTGGAAACGGGTCCTTCCCGGGTGGGATCCAGCAATGGAGCCTCAGGGCTGGCTTCCCGACTCGGCAATATTCTAGGTCGGTTGCCATAGAGACGGGGGCGAAGCCGCCAGCAGGGGCAGGGGTGGAGGCGGCGCTGGAAGATGAGCTTAAATCGACCAGGGAACCCATTTACACTGCCACTGACCCAGTATTCAACCCGGGAATAACCCTTCTTATTACCCGGGTTGAATTACCGGGTCAGGCGACTCGGGAATTCTCCAAGGCCCATTTCACATCGCACACTGACCCGTGTTGATACTGGGCTATTTTTGCAATGTGAAAGGGTATTGTGCCTGTAATGTATATTAGCAGCGCTGCAACCAGCAGGGAAGGAGCTGTGCGCAATGCTACTAACATACTGTACAGTACAGTGGGCAGCGCTGCGGCTTAGGCGGCCAATCAGTGTGGATGCGGATGGTGCGTCCACATAGAAACTGCGCTGTGTGCTAAGCACCATCTGCCCACACTTAGTTACGGCCCTGACAAAGACAGCTCCACTCAGCCAATCACAAGCATTTTGTTATGTCAGTATCCGTCATCATAATAGTTTAATATTTGCACCTGGGTTTGGTCCTAGAATCTGTCTATATAAGAGCCCAAAAGGCAGTAAGAAAATCAATTAACATTTATCTCAGATTTGGCACAAGACAAGGCTGCCCCTATACAACATTACTATGCATGGAAGCCTTTGCAAGATCAATTATGGCTAACTATTTTGGGGGTCTGGATGGGAAGTGGATTTGCTGAAAACATCACTGATCCAATGGTTTACATCTCCAACCTGATGCCTAACTTCTATAAATGCAAACAGCTGACTTCTATATCATTTGGAGGACACCAGCAGCTCGGAATCGCTTCATAAAAAACTCCCTACAACATTTTTAGCTGTTATTATTTTAATTTTACACTGGGGCGGAGCTCCTGGATGGACGGACAGATCACCCCTTTCAGATACAGCAGGCAGGGCACCCCTTTTTCAGATACAGCAGGCAGAGCACACCTAGACTTACAGTATACAGCAGACAAGTCACCCCTGGCTGATACGGCATACCAGGCATCCCTTAGCTGATACAGCAGACTTATCAGCACCCCTGGACTGATATGGCAGACAGGGCACCCGTAGACTGATAAGACAGACTTAGTAGCACCCTATGACTTATACAGCAGACAGGGTACCCCTGGACTGATACAGCAGACAGGGCACTCCTGGACTTATGCAGCAGACAGGGCACCCCGGGACTTATACAGTAGGCAGGGTACCCCTGACTGATACAGCAAATAGGGCACCCCTGGACTTATACAGCATACAGGGCACCCCAGGATTTATACAGCAGACAGGGCATCCCTAGACTGATACAGCAGACAGGGTACCCCTGAACTTATACAGTAGACAGGGCACCCCAGGACTGTCACAGCAGACAGGGCACCCCTGGACTGATACAGCAGAGAGAGCAACCCTTTCAGATACAGCACACAGAGCACCCGCCCCACATCACGCCACGCAGTACTGCTGATGGACACATCACTCTCCAATGCTAGAGTGAAGATGGCACCAATCAGTGGGGACTTATATAGAATCCAAAACCCACTAGAATCCAACAGCGGGATGATAATGTTTTGCCTCATTTTGGGATCCTAAGAAAGTGAGAGGTCCAAAACTCGACTCGGATATCCAGCCTCGGACTGCAAAGTTCGGGGGGGGGGGGGGGGGGGGTTCAGTTCCTCGGGAACCAAACCCGCTCATCCCTAAAGCAAATGAAGCATAGTCAAGGAATATCATATATAATGCTTCCTACAAATACAGACAAATACCTTTTAACTTAATAGGCTACAGGTACTTTGATAAATCACTGCAGGTTGGGAGCCAAGAAGCATCTACAGTTCCAAGATCTAGGGAACCCATTAAGAACTAATGTTATGGGCCCTACACACTTGCAAATGTTTCCAATTTGGACGATGTTCATTTTCAATGATTAACGACCATCATCCAAATTGGCTTGCTATGCTAAATGAGGAAAAACCAATGATAAACGACCTCTGGGACGTGCATCGTTCATCATTGGTGCATACACATTGAGCAATATGAACAATTTATTGTTCATTACTGAACGAGATTGTTCATATCGCGCATACATATCGGCAAGTGTATAGGGCCCATTAGACTAATCTCTTGCACACAAACCCCTTAACTAATATTCTTATTCTGCCCAAAACCTCTTCCCTTCACCCTACTTCCTCAACCTTTCTGTTAAGTTCTCTTTCTGGTACCAGATATACAACATGGTTAAAAGTATGTGGACACCCAAACCTAACACCCATATGTGCTGTTTGTATATCTGATTCCAAAACCATGCAAATTAATATGTATTTTCTTTCTTCTTTGCTGCTATAATAGCATTCACTCTTCTGGGAAGGCTTTCCACTAGACGTGGAAAATAGCTGTAGGAAATTGCATCCATTCAGCCACAAGGGCTTTTGAGAGGCCAAGCACTTATGTTGGATAATAAGGCCTGGCTTGCAGTCTGGGCTCCAATTCATACTACACCTGCTTGATAGGATTAAGGTCACGGCTCTGTGGAGACATGTCAAGTTCTTAAACACCAAACTCAGTAAACCATTTTTTGATGGACTTAGCTTTGTGCATGGTGCATTTTTATGTTGGCACAACATTGGAAGCACACCAAGCTCTAGAACCAGGGCTTTCAATTCCAGTCCTCAAGTTCCCCACCAGGTCATGCTTTCAGGATTTCTATCTGAAAACAGGTGGTATGACTGCAGACAAAGCAAAATAGAAAAACTCCTTTGCATGATAAAAGTAGTCCTAAAAATATGACATGTTGTTGGTATTTGAGGTTCACAATGGAAACTCCCAACTCTAGAATGACATTAGCATTGGGAATTTGCTCCGCTGGAGCTAAGAGACCCAGGTCAAACCATTAAAAATAGCCCCATACTATTTATTCATCCTCCACCATTCAGACAGGAATCTGCCCAAATGCATCCATCACACTGTTAGATGGCAAATTGTTAATCATTATTCCAGAGAGTGCATTTTCATTGCTCCAGAATCAAATGGCAGTGCGCTTTACTCCAATTGACATTTGAAATTGCACATGGAGATGCTTGTTTGTGGCTACTTGGCCACAGAAACCAATACATGAAGCTCCTGTTGAACAGTTCTTGTGTTGATGTTGATTCCAGAGGCAGTTTGGAATTTAGTACAGTGTTGCAATCAACAGATGATTATTATTACGCTCTATGCAAATCTGCACTCTGCAGTTCAGTTCTGTGAGCTTTTGTGTGATAGGTATGGCTTATCGACATTCAGAATGTTAATAGGCATAAGAGGTATAAAGTTTAAACCCAATATGCTGACATGGTAGTAATGCGATATACAGCATCCTAACCAGATCAGCTTTAGAACTTTTAACATGAAGTTTGAAGTTCTAAAGCTGATATGGTGACGATGCTTCACATTGCATTGCTACCATGTTGGCCTCTCGAGTTCTACATCCCACAGTTCCACATACAGTATGCTTGTGGGCATTCAGAATGTTGATAAGCTAGCTACATCCTCTTGTGTGACCTATTTCTTTGCAGTTCAGTAGTTGTTGCTGCTAGGCAGTTAAATTGCACAATAACAGCACTAATAGCTAGTACAGCTCTTGCAGGGTAGATATTTGATGAACTGACTTGCAAGAAAGATGCCATCTTGTGAAAGGCCTCTGAGGTCTTCAGTATGACCCTTTAGACTGCTAATGATTGATTATGGAGATTGCCTCACTGTATGTTATATTTTATACCCCTGTGCTATGGGTGTTGGAGAAATTATGAAGCACTACTTACAAGGGGTGCCCACTTTCTTTTGTTAGTGCAGTGCCTTCCTCAAAATCTCAATACTGCTAATGGGAGCCACAATATTGTTGTTGTTGTTGTTGTTGTTGTTGTTGATATTATTATTGTTTATTTATGTATGTAACACCAACCACACAATACAATGCTGAACAGAGAATATGTATATTCACAACAGTCCTAACCTACCAGTATTCTTTTGTCAGAGGAGATCCAGGCAAACATGGAGAGAACATACAACCTCCACAGAGATGACTTCAGTTATGTGAGGCAACAGTGTGCCACCATGCTGCCCAATAAACGGGATCTTGTCAAGATGCCAGCCGTCAGGATTCTGGCAGCTGGAATGCCAATGCCGGGATCCCATCACCCGTCAGAATACTGATGCCGAAATCCCGAAAAGGTTAGGACACCGATGCTGGGATCCTGACAGCCGGCATCCTGACTGTGAGTATAGCGGGAGGCTTAGGTTTAGGACCGGGGGTGGTTAGGTTTAGGCAACAACGGGGGAGGTTAGGGTTAGACACCAAAGGGGAAGGCTAGGGTTAGGCTGCAGGAAGGGAGGGTTAGGGGTAGGGGGAAGGGGAGAGGGGAGAATATAGGTAGCTCATCCCTGTCGAGAATACAGTTGTCGGGTTGCTGGCATCAGTATAATGAATGACGTCACCCCGACTGCCGGTAACTCATACCCAATCACAATAAACTATAAATTAGCACTGACAGTAGTTGTAAAAGAAAAAAATTATAATTCTTGAGACTTGATTAAAAAAATTGATTATTTTTATTTTTGTGTCCTGCCACAAAGAAGCGAATTTAAGATTATGAATATCAGGATGAGATTACTTAAATAAAAAATGACATGAATGAAGAGCAATTGCTCTGAGGTTTTGCACTTTTGGGGTTCTTAGATGAACCTTTGTGCGCTTTACCCTGGTCTGAAATTAGCAAGACATCAACCGTTTTATAATTTTCATACCTTTACAGATTTCTTTGTACTGTAAATTAAAGAAAACGTTAGTATAAAAACATGAAATAAAAGAAACAAATTTATATATTTTTTGACTATGACATAGGTAGCAAGTAAAAAAACACGACAGGAGACAGATGAATATAAGAGTCACACCTCTCCCAAAAATCCAGGAGTGGATACTGTGGACATTTTCAACATAACCGATCATCATGTGACCTTTGAAGCTTTTCCAGAAAGCAAAGTAGTTGAGGAAAGAATGCATACTGCAAATTAAACTTCCAGTCATTTTCAACGAGATGACAGGATGATCCATGATTAACTGTCATGGGTGGAAGATGAGAAAAGCACATTACACTATTGTGTGAAAAGACCCTGGAACTCTTCTTTCCCTAAAGCAATTGCACAACATTGGTATACTGTATGCCAATGTGCAATACTTTCACTGAATTCCTATTTCAAATTTATAGTTGTAATTAGCTTAAAGGGGATTTGTCTCCATAATTGAAAAAAAAAAAATGCAAATTTTTTTTTTCAGATTTTCATTTTCATGAAATCTTTTTATTGATATATTAATTGTATAGCTATTTGCATGTCATAGCTGGCTATAGCTATTTAGGCATTGGCACACATTTGCAGTGGCTTGTTCTCACATTATTGGAGCAGAGCTTTAAAACAATAAAGCCTTCTTCTATATAATGCTGCCTGACCATCTTCACATTTTTCAATTTTTATTTTCCCTTCAAGAGTAGGTATTAAAAACAGAATCTGTGTTGGATTAAGTTAAATAAAGAATAGAAGACCAGAAGATATTTTGACAGAAGACCACAAGATTTTTTGATACGTTTTTAAATGATTGTTATAACACGAGGAGTGTGAGTGCATTTTGTTCTATTAAAATCTATTAAAGTAAGTGGTTCAAAGGAAAGGAGCAACAAATTGTTATAAGGAAAGAATCACCAACCACTGCTGAAGGCAATGCAGTGCCAAGGAAGAGTAAATGACAGAGGTGTGTCTACAGGATTCGCATTACCGCCAGTGTTGGAGGAGTCAACAATTGGGGCAAACTGCCCAAGAGGGGCAGATGTTCCTGATTAGGATGTTGGACTGCTATGGATTTTCCACTGGGACACACAATAATTAGAAGATGGTGTCCTGAAGGTACCTGGTGTGACAAAAGGAAAATGTATCCAAAAGAGCATCTGACAGATAGCTACTGAGTGGCGATGGCTTACGATTTTGGAGTTCTTCTCTACTCTAAAGCAGATATGCTGGTAGAAGACACATAGGCTCAGTGTTACTCTAACTTTTGAAAGGAAAAAGAGGGTGAAAAAGTGGGGGAATCCATGACCACAAAAAGGAGCCCACAGTAGGATCCTGCCCAGATGAGACAGAAGAGGAAGGTGTTTTTTGGTGCTGGACATTGGAAAGTGAATCCAAGTTGTCCTTTAGACAATTAGAGCTTGCAATAGGGGACCAATCAGAGCTTGCCATGGTAAGGTATTTTAACTCGCCACATCCTAGCTCCACAAACTCACTGAAGCCATCTAAAAGCAGAGTAGAAGAAAGAATGATACAATATACTTAAGAAAGCAGAGATACTGTGAAGAAGAGAGGAGATGGGCAGAAGAGACCACAAGACAATTGGTCTAGGAGGAGTTCCTGTCAGCAAATAACATAGTAATATAGTATTTGTGCCTGAATAGAGGCAAATTGCCCATCGTGTTCAACCTGTTTTAAGTTGTGATGATTCTACATACTTGCTGAATAATGTTTTATGACTAGTTAGCTACTATAACTCATGTTACCCCGGATTAACCACGTTGATATTTTAAGTATTATAACCTTGGATATCTTTTTCATTCAGAAATTTATCCATTCCTTTTTTAAATCCAATTACAGAGTCCGCCATTACCACCTTCCCTGGCAGGGAATTCCACATCCTGTTTGCCCTAACAGTGAAGAACCCTTTCCTCCATTGCGTTCGGAACTTTCTCTACTCCAGTCGCAGCGAGTGCCCTGCCCACATGTCCTAAACTGTGTTCTTTTAATAAATAATTCCTCTGATTACTCTTTGTGATGTCCCTTTACATATTTGAAGATATTAATAATGGCCCTCATTCCGAGTTGTTCGCTCGGTACTTTTCATCGCATCGCAGTGAAAATCCGCTTAGTACGCATGCGCAATGTTCGCACTGCGACTGCGCCAAGTAACTTTACTATGAAGAAAGTATTTTTACTCACGGCTTTTTCTTCGCTCCGGCGATCGTAATGTGATTGACAGGAAATGGGTGTTACTGGGCGGAAACACGGCGTTTCAGGGGCGTGTGGCTGAAAACGCTACCGTTTCCGGAAAAAACGCAGGAGTGGCCGGGGAAACGGTGGGAGTGCCTGGGCGAACGCTGGGTGTGTTTGTGACGTCAACCAGGAACGACAAGCACTGAACTGATCGCACAGGCAGAGTAAGTCTGGAGCTACTCTGAAACTGCTAAGTAGTTAGTAATCGCAATATTGCGAATACATCGGTCGCAATTTTAAGAAGCTAAGATTCACTCCCAGTAGGCGGCGGCTTAGCGTGTGTAACTCTGCTAAATTCGCCTTGCGACCGATCAACTCGGAATGAGGGCCAATATCTCCTCTTAGGCGCCTCTTTTCTAGTGTATACATATTCAGCCTAGTAAGTCTTTCCTTATAGTCCTGTCCTTCTAGGCATGACACAGTGGGGAAGGAAAGAGGTATTACTATATGCCTATTGTCTCATATTTTGTATTGTTTTTGTCTGTTCTCTGTTTTGTTTAACTGTAATCCGCATTTGCCACATTTCGGTAAGGTAGGGAGGTAATTAATATGTGGTTGGTTCACTATGTGACTGCATACAGGAGTAAAATACATGAAAAATAATAATATATTTAGTAGCTCCATGTTTATCAAGGTTTGTTTAATACAGACAACAGTCTCCAAATATGCACACTATTACTGTATGTTAACACAGCAAGTAAGATCTAAGAAACACTTTACCCACCATATCAAGCATAATTGGAAAATTAAAGGATTATCAGCCTGATTCAGAGGTAGACGCAATGCCAATGTTTGCACAGTTGAGCGATTTTATTTGCACTGCACATGCATGATGATTAATTAGCGATGTCAGACGGAGTGAGGATATAGGATTTATTTGCAAAGTGAGTTACAGGTAGTGAGCGTTTGACATGGGGTGTTGACTCAAATGCAGGCAGGGGCATGTATGAGCCTGCCGTTGCCTTGGTATGCAGTTGGAAAGGCTCCGGCAATTTGGTTGCAATGGACATCAGAGGTCTGATGGTGCGACCAATGGTGTCAACAAGTGGTGGATCAGAGATAGCTGCATCAAATGTGAATGTGTTGAATCTACAATCTCACTAAATCATATGTGTATACAGTATTGAACATTAAACAATCTGGTAACATGATGTTTTGCATTAATGAATGTCATTGAACAGTGCCGTAACTAGGCATTTTAGCGCTGTGTGCATGAAATGACGATGTTGCCCCCCCATGCAAGACAGGTGTAGTGCGCATCATAGGTGCACAAAAAAATATATAGGGGCATGGCTTCATGGGGAAGGGGCGTGGCCACAAAATAATACCAATTCATATTACGGTGCACAGTAGTCTCCATTATTCAAATTACGCTGCACAGTAGCGCCACTACACCAGGTAGAGCCCCTTTTACACATTACGGTAGACAGTCCCCCTTTTTACACATTACGGCAGCCAGTACCCTTTTTTACACATTACGGCAGACAGCGTCCCCTTATTACACATTATGGCAGATAGCGTCCCCTTTTTACACATTACGGCAGACAGCGTCCCCTTTTTACACATTACGCCAGACAGCGTCCCCCTTTTTATACATTACGGCAGACAGCGTCCCCCTTTTTACACATTACGGCAGACAGCGTCCCCCTTTTTACACATTGCGGCAGACAAAATAGATATATAGAGAGAGAGAGACAGGGAGAGAGATACTTACCATCTCTCCCTGCTGGAAGTCAGGCTCCTCGTGCTGGCAGATCCCGGGCAGCTGCATGGAAGAAGGAGGAGGAGGGAGGGGGACTGGAGCCGCAGCAGCGCTATGTAATTGGTAGAGGCGCCAATGCAGCAGTCCTCTCTCCTTCCGCATTGGCTGGCCGCCGCTGTGAATGCTGGGATGAGGGAAGTGCATCCCAGCATTCACAGCAGCGCCGGGCAGCCAATGCAGAATGAGAGGGGACTGCTGCAGCGGCGCCTCTACCAATTACATAGCGCTGCTGCGGCTTCAGTCCCCCTCCCTCCCTCCTCCTGCCTCTGGCGCTGCTGCTCTCCTCCCCTGCCTCCTGCTTCAGCGCGGCGCACACAGCAGAGGCAGCTTTTAATGAGTCAATTTGACTCATTACAAGCCGCTGGCCATTACGCCCCCAGGGCAACTGCGCTGTGTGCCAGGCACACCAGGCACACACGTAGTTACGGTGCTGGCATTGAAATACTAATAAATATAAATTGGATGTGAATAGAGTAAATATATAATTATTTTTAAATTACTTATTTTTAGATATGTGAGAGACACTTTTCAGGTTTTCTGTTTTGGTTTTGTATCTGGATCTCCCCTCATGTTTTGGATCTGGATTGGTTTTGCCAAAACCACCCTTTTTGGGTTTTGGTTTTGGATCTGGATGATTTTTGATCACAGAAATCACAGAAATTGGGGGTAATTTTGATCCTACGGTATTATTAACCTCAATAACATTCATTTCCACTCATTTCAAGACTATTCTGAACACCTCACACCTCATAATATTGTTTTTAGGCCAAAAGGTTGCACCGAGGTAGCTGGATGACTAAGCTAAGCTACACAAGTGGGCAGCACAAACACCTGGCCCATCTAGGAGTATCACTGCAGTGTCAGACAGGATGGCAGATTTAAAATTAGGCCCCAAAGAGCACATTTTGCAAAGCAGAAAAAGAGGTGCAAGATGGAATTGTCCTTGGTCCCTCCCACCCACCCTTATGTTGTTTAAACAGGACATGCACATTTCAGTGACAGGTGGTCCCCCTGGAAAAAGCTCACCAAGTTCTCCAAATCATAGCTAGCTACAAACATGTCACCTCCTTCTTTGATGACTTTTCACATTATTAGAAGAGGCAAGAGGAAGAGGACAGTGTCAAGAAGGTGATTAAAATTAAGAGAGGCACACGTAATTAGGAACAACACACAGGCTTTCACCTACACTCCTATATTGGTGTGGAATGGAAAGGACTTCAACCAAGCAAATATATAATTACCACATTACTAGACAAACTGAAAAACTAGGGGCCAAAGTCTACAAATTTGTACCCCCTTCTCCCATGTTCAGGGATTAAGATAATCTCAGATTTAATGCTGGGATGCAAATAAACTGGTGTATACCACAGGATCAAGATTGGAAATTTTCCCCTCCACGGAGTCTGGAGACTTATTTTGTGAAACATTTTCTTTTTTTTTTACTTTTTTTTAATTGCATTTTTATTGACATATTTTATGGCAGATGCCTTATTTTAGTTTTTCACAGCTCCCAGTTACACGCATGTGAGCATACCTGTGTGTCCCAGTTACATGCATGTAAGTATACCTGTGTGTCTTGTTTATTTTATTCATATAACATTTTTAAATAAAGCAGCCCCTTAGATGTTTTAGCAGCTCCTCCCGAGCCCCCACAGCAGCCCCAGATGGGGCAAGTTGAGTTTGGATGGGTTTGGTACAGTAATAAGCAGGACTGTGCAGTGAATTTTTTGTGATTGAGCCCCTGCCCTAGTGGAGCTTACCACTCTACAGTCGAAAATAATTAGGACTGTGGGAGGAAGCAATGCTAACCTCTGTTCCCACAGCATGCCTCAGTCTGGCAAGCCAGACATTTTCCTGGCTGTATGCACCATGAGACTCCATAATGTGCCTTATTCAGTAACTGTTTTTGCCTCACAGGAGCTCCTGGCCCATCTAGTGCTGCAGTGCAATGAAATGCAGATGCAATGCAAGAGCCCTAAAACTCTGTTCTTCTAACACGCGAGGTCTTGCGATAACCTTACGCAGCCCATAGGAAAAGAACCCATACAACGAATGCACATCTTCTAAATAAATAATCCCAAAATATGGAAAATCAATAATAAATCAAAATTAAGGGTGACTAATTGGAGCCATTCTTTTGAGTGAGTTCCAAACATGAAATAATTGAGAAGAACCTCTCTCTAATGCTCCGGCAGAAAATCTCACTGTTACCTCTCCGGCAATTGCGCTGGATTATGATTCAGTCTCTTCTGAGTCACACTGACTTTGGCCACAAATGTGTTCTCTCCTCAATTTATTTAAAAACACTTAGTCAAAATAGCAATTTCCATTTCCACCTTTGTGGCTATGTTTTCACAAATCTGTTTGTGATGTTGAAGCTTGTTTGATATCTGTTTTAGGTTTTCATTTAAACCTAGGATCAAGTACAGCAGCACCCCTGGAGTTAAATGGCAGCACCCCTGGACTTATACAGCATAGGCAGCACACCTGCAGAAATACATAGCACAGCAGGCAGGCAGCAGCACCCCTGTACTGATAGGGCAGAGAGGCAGCACCCCATATAGAGCATCACCCCTGGAATGATGTGGCAAAGAAAAGATGTGCAAGATGGAATTGTCCTTGGGCCCTGCCACCCACCCTTATGTTGTTTAAACAGGACATGCACACTTTAACAAACCAATCATTTTAGCGACAGGGTCTGTCACATGACTATGGCTGAAATGATTGGTTTGTTTGGGCCTCCACCAAAAAAAGGCAATTTATCTCTCCTTGCACAAACTGGCTCTACAGAGGCAAGATGTCATCCTCACCCTCAGACCCCCCCCCCCTTCAGTGTTTAAATCTTCATCCTCACAGAGAAATAATATTAAAACAAACCACACCATTTAGGTGTCAGTAGACTGCTCTATTACCCAAAGTTTCTGAACTTGACAATAACTTATGATGAATGCACTGCAGGTGACGTATAAGGGAGGATGTTTCTAGGTGGTTATTTTCCTTACCCCTACTTATTATGGATTGATAAAGACAACAGATGGCTTGACACCTGTTGTCCGGATTTGTTGAGAAATAATTCCACACCGAAGAGGTAGCTTTTTTGGTATTTTTCCCAGGCATGACAATGGGCTTTTTCATCCCATGACCAACAACTGTCTCCACTGGTGTCTTATTCAAACAAACCACATCTCCATCATAACCCTCATCGTCAACATCCTCCTCAGTGCCAGCTAGGCCAATATCCTCCTCATCCTGGTGTACTTCTACAGTGACATCCTCAATCTCAATCTCAGCAACTGGACTGTTGGTGCTCCTCCCAGCACTTGCAAAGGGCATGCAAATGGTGGTAGAAGCCTCCTCTTCCCATACAGTGTTGTGAAGGTCAAGCTTAGACATTGCAACCGTGGATAGTGCCAGCACCCCTGTATTTTCACAACACTCCTGTAATTTTACAGCATATAAAACAGGGCCATTGTACATTAATTTTCACTGCACCCCTATATTTTACAGCATGCAAGGCCACTGTACTTTTATTTTAACAACAACACCCCTGTATTTTTACAGCATACAGGATCAGTGCACTTTTGTTTTAACAACAGCACCCATGTATTTTTACAGCATACAGGACCAGTGTACTTTTATTTTAACAACAGCACACCTGTATTTTTACAGCATACAGGACCAGTGTAATTTTATTTTAACAGCAGAGTTCCTGTATTTTTACAGCATACAGGACCAGTGTACTTTTATTTTAACAACAGCACCCCTGTATTTTTACAGCATACATGACCAGTGTACTTTTATTTTAAAAACAGTACCCCTGAATTTTAACAGCATAAAAGACAGGCCAGTGTACATTTATTTTCACTGCACCCTGAATTTTTACAGCATACAAGTCAGGCCCAGTGTACATTTATATTAACAAGAGCACCCTGTATTTTTACAGCATACAAGACAGGGCCAATCTACATTTATTTTAACAACAGCACCCCAGATTTTTTACAGCATACAAGACAGGGCCAGTGTACATTTACTTAAACAGCAGCACCCCAGATTTTTTTTTACAGAATACAAGACAGGGCCAGTGTACATATATTTTAACAGCAGCACCCCAGATTTTTTACAGCATACAAAACAGGGCCAGTGTACAGATGGGTCCACATTTATCTTGACCTTTAATAGGATTAACTGAGACTGACCAGTCGGACTTAATCCCCTGCTGTAATGACTTAATCCCCTACTGTATTGTTCTCTGTATTGTATTGCAGCTGAGAACAATAGATGAAGGGTTTATGATAATAAATCAGGTTGTGCCTAGGTGCAGAAAACTAGTCAAGATAACCGTGGACCCATCTGTACATTTATTTTAACAGCAGCACCCCAGATTTTTTACAGCATACAAGACAGGGCCAGTGTACATTTATTTTAACAGCAGCACCACACATTTTTTACAGCACACAAGACAGGGACAGTGTACATTTATTTTCACTGCACCCCAGATTTTTTACAGCCAGCACCCCTGTATTTTCACAGCATACAGGAGGACAGTGCTCCTGACCCCTGTACCACAGAGTGACAGCCAGGACAGAAATGCCCATGTACAGCTGCAGCACACCCAACAGCACATGAAACACCAGTGACAGCTGGGACAGCACCCCTAACAGCATAGGTACACCACTGTAACAGGACCAGCACCCCTACAGAGCACACACTGACCCCCACCTGATGCCACCACCCACAGAGAGACAGAGGTCTCTCTCTCCCACTCTCCAAGTCCGGAGTGTAAATGGCGGTGACGCGCGGCTGTTTATATGGAATCCAAAACCTGCGAGAATACGACAGCGGGATGATGATGTTTTGTCTCATACTGGTTTCCGATTCTGGCTAAGAATAGGATGTTCAGGGGGGTTCGGTTCTCTGAGAACCAAACCCACTCGTCTCTACTTATTTTATTAATAAACCATACTTTCCTCTCAAATTTCAAAGATTCGCACACACACACACACACACACACACACACACACACACACACACACACACATATATTTCTTTGGAGTCTAGAGTTGTCAATATATTTTTCAGATATATAATAAAAAGGTTTACTCACAGAAGTGGTGGATCCAGCAGAGGGCAATCAGGGCGATCGCCCCCATACACACAGCCCCAGGCCCCACCCACTTACTGATCTTGTGTGAGGGAGAATTGGATCCCGATCACAGGAGCACCATGCGGGGAGGGGGCTACTGCTGCATACAACATAATGATGGAAACTACAAGTCCCGTGATGCTGTGTGGCAGAGCACCTCCCTTCCTGCTTCCTCCCCTGTGCAAGAGGCAGTAGCTGGAGCAGCAGACAGTGTTTACTGTGTCTGCACACAAGAAGACCCAGCATCCTGCACCCACAGGGACAGGCAGGTGCCACAGCTCTATATGCCAGCTCTGGGAGCATGGGGGGAATTATTAGCATTATTTATAGCTGTATGTTCAGGAAAAACAGAATCTGGTTTATGCATTTACTGTTAGTATTTACTGCACTACTTAGCGTGCTACTGTATACATGGGACATACTGTAGTTTTATTATATTGAATTTCATTGTGACTAAAAGTTTCCAATGAGTTACAAAGTTGCCTTTCTTCTACAAACAGGTCAGTCTATTGGCATTATTAGGCTCCTGACTGCTGATGTGCTGTGAACGGAGATCGGAGGTGGTCGGGGGAGTGCTACAGCCAGCTCCCAGCCAGGGCCGGTTCTAGACCTTGTGGTGCCCAGGTTGAAAGTTTCCTTTGCCCCCTCCAACAGGTAAAACAGGGTTAATGTGAGCCGTAGGTGTGGCAAAAAACAGGGGCGTGACTTGATGAGGAAGGGGCGTGGTCACAGTTTTGCCCCCTGTAGCTGTGCCCCCTGTAGTTTTGCCCCCTGTAGAGTTGTGCCCCCTGTAGCTGTGCCCCCAGTAGCTGTGCCTCCAGTAGTTCTGCCCCCAGTACTGTGCCCTCAGAAGTTCTGCCCCCTGTAGATGTGCCCCCAGTAGCTGTGCCTCCCGTAGTTTTGCCCCAGTCCTGTACCCTCAGTAGTTGTGCCCTCATTAGTTGTGCCCCCAGTAGTTGTGCCCCCAGAAGTTTTGGCCCTAGTAGTTGCGCCTCCAGTAGTTTTGCCCCAGTACTGTGCCCTCAGTAGTTGTGCCTCCATTAGTTTTGTTTACCCCCAGTAGTTGTGCCCCCAGTACTGTGCCCCCTGTAGCTGTGCTCCCTGTATTAATGCCCCTAGTAGCACTGCTTACCAAAAAAAAAGAAAAAAGAAAGAAAGAAAGAAAGAAAGAAAGAAAGAAAGAAAGAAAGAAAGAAAGAAAGAAAGAAAGAAAGAAAGAAAGAAAGAAAAAAATACCAGCCCCGCTCCTGCTTCCCGACCACTGCTGTCCTCCGTCTCCAGACGCCGGCACCGCTCCTCGGATCTATGGAAGAGACGTCATGACATCTCTCCCATAGCACCGCACAAGACACTAGAGGTCAATTATGACCTCTAGCATCTATAGCCGCTTCCACAATGCCGTGCGGTGCACCTGACGTCATTGCGCACCGCACGGCACCAGTAGCAGATCTTGCCACGGCGGTGGCGCCATCAGGATAGTTGCACCCTGGGTAAAAAGCTTGCTTGCCCATGGCAAGATCCGCTACTGCTCCCAGCCTAGAACTTGGTTAAGGGCACACAGCTCCTGGAGTCCTGCACAAGGTGTGGCTTTTCCCGGGGGCGGGGGCTGCTGAAAGTTCAGCTCATAGAGCTGCAGTTCACAAAGTTGAACATGTAATGGCAGTAGCAGGACTGATTCTGTCCCCTAACTCAGCCTCTCCCTGGTCAAACTACATCCTCTTTAGCCTGTACATAAGGCATAATGTTCTCCCTGCCCTGCTTTACCCAGGTAATTGGCTGCAGATCTGGGCACAGGCTGTGGCTGGCACATGGGTGACTATTCGATGCTTACTTTAAGCAGGGTCTGGTGCTGTGTGCTCCTGGCATTGTGCAGGGGGAAATGCCTGCATGTTTTTGGAGGGGAGATGCCAAGGGCTGGGTTCCATGCAGTGTGCCAGGCAGCTCTGGTCTCATCATATCTCTAACTATATCCTGTGAGTTTGCATAGATGCATTTAGCACACTTTGCATGGTACATGAACACATACACATAGGACGGAATGTAATAATGCTAAAATGCAGTTTTTGGAGTTTTTACAGCACTTCCCATATGTGCATAGCATTGTCTACAGGAGCCTTCTTTCAACAGAAATCCCAGATAGGAATCCTCCTTTTACTGGAATGCACTAGATGACATTAACCTGCAAATAATAACTTGGCATCGGACAACTCTTATTGTCAGAGCTGTCACATCCATAAGTAATCACGCATAATGCATTAAAAAGTGGTCATATGCATGCAATAAGGGGTGGAATGCACATAATACATCCATGATGCAATACATTCCACCACTTATCAGGTTCTTACCAGCGTTAATACGCTGTTAGCACTGGTATGTACCTAGAACTGCAATCAGAATTGCAAAGGACACCTCTCCCAATAAGTGCTATCCTAAGAGCGATCACAGGACCTGGGTTCATGACCCAAGAGTCCTTTTGCGCATGCTCAGAATGACACAGGCATTGTAGGGAACACTGGGAGAGATCCAATCCCTCTCAGATGCAAATGCAAAAAGAAGCCCATAGGCTTATATTAGGCAATGCCATCTAAAGATGGCATTACCCTCTGGGTCCAAGTTACGGAATGTATTCCATTCCGGTGCTTGGGGCATATGGAAATGCAGCCTAAACTGAGTTATGCATGCATTTTTGGCCTTAGTACATCCCGCTGTAAGGCATATAGATATTAGAATAGTCAATGTGACTAACAACTTACTTAACAAACACCTGCAAAGGGGAGGAGTTGGGACCAGAAAGGGGAGGAGTCCGTATAAATTTTTAAACCTCCCCCCCTAAAAGTAATGTCTAGATCCGCCCCTGACTCACAGTAAGTATGAGATTATTAGTCTCCACTATTCATTTGATGGATCTGTGCCACATAGAGTAAGTGCAAAGCAAGTCACACCAATAGCCTTAAAACTGTCCATTGTTGTGTGCAAACACAACCATCACCTAAGCACAATAGACACCACCTTAATAACTGCTTTAGCTGATGATACAAATAAGCAAAGCAACATCAAACAAGGTGATCATGTTTGTGCTGCCCAGCAAAATCCTCAGCATAGGAACTCATTATTAAGCAGAATGTTTGTATCAAATGCTTCATAAAGAAAATGTTACTTCAGGAAACCACTAGGTGCCAGCAGATGACTCTTACGAGAGCAATTAATTCTATTGCAGGTTATGAATTACATGTATAATATAAATTGGTTGCTTGTAAATCCTCTTAAGATCCTAAAACTGTATTACAGGTTGAGTATCCCTTATCCAAAATGCTTGGGACCAGAGGTATTTTGGATATGGGATTTTTCCGTATTTTGGAATAATTGCATACCATAATGAGATATCATGGTGATGGGACCCAAGTCTAAGCACAGAATGCATTTATGTTACATATACACCTTATACACACAGCCTGAAGGTCATTTTAGCCAATATTTTTTATAACTTTGGGCCTAATTCTGAGTTGATCGCAGCAGCAAATTTTTTAGCAGTTGGGCAAAACCATGTGCACTGCAGGGGGGACAGATATAACGTGCAGAGAGAGTTAGATTTGGGTGGGGTGTATTCAAACTGAAATCTAAATTGCAGTGTAAAAATAAAGCAGCCAGTATTTACCCTGCACAGAAACAAAATAACCCACCCAAATGTAACTCTCTCTGCAAATGTTATATCTGCCCCCCCCCTGCATTGCACATGGTTTTGCCCAATTGCTAACAAACTTGCTGCTGCGATCAACTCAGAATTACCCCCTTTGTGCATTAAACAAAGTGTGTCTACATTCACACAATTCATTTATGTTTCATATACACCTTATACACACAGCCTGAAGGTCATTTAATACAATATTTTTAATAACTTTGTGTATTAAACAAAGTTTGTGTACATTGAGCCATCAAAAAACAAAGGTTTCACTATCTCACTCTCACTCAAAAAAGTCCATATTTCGGAATATTCCGTATTTCGGAATATTTGGATATTGGATACTCAACCTGTACTAGCTAATCATTATATGTTACTCACCTGCTCCTCCCACCACCCAGGGTCTACATGCAGCCATTTTTCCTAAGGGCCCAGTGAATCAGCTTACAGTCTGGCCAAAAATACAGTGCAACCACCAGGCCTTGACGGAGAAGTAACAGGTTTGTAACAATTAAAAATGATTGTGATAAATAATGCAGATTTAAAAATCAAGGAGCAATATATTCAAATACCCTAATGTAGCTGGAAGAGGTATCAATAACTTTACAAATTTATTCAGCTCTTTTGTTATTTTCTGCCATAGGTAAGAGGCATATTGCTTAATTGCAACAGCTTAAGTGAGAGCCCCATCTACTAAACCAGTGTTTCCCAGCCTTGTTCCTGAACAGTCCAGGTTTAGTGATATCCATGCTTGAGCACAGATGGTTAAATCAAACTAACTGAGGTACCAATTAAGTTACCTGTGCTCAAATATAGCTAGCCTTAAAATCCGGACTGTTAGTGTGCCCTGAGAACCATGGTTGGGTATCTCTGCACTAAACTCTCATGGCTGCATGGCTAATATTTAAAAGTTTACAATGTTTACATATATAGCAGTACTGTAGTAATTAATAGGTGTAGGAATCAGCTAATGCACTAACCTTATTATAATACTAGTATATTGGATATGGGTTGCCACCCTTCGCTCCACCCATACCGCACTCACTCTGTCTGTCACTGCCCACTGTATTCTGTTCATACCCTACTCCAAGTTTTTGGAGTTTTTAATCACTAAATGGCTTTGATACACCTCACCCTTTCTCTCTCTCCCCCCTGTGTCTGTCTCTCATATGTTCTCTTTCTCTGTATCCTGAGTGTACTTGGGCATCAATAGTCTGTAAAAGTCACTGCTCTAGAATGCTATGTAATGCAGCACTGGGTTGCCACAGAACACATGACCAATGACCTACTGAATCTTTATTGCTGGGTGACACTAGCCACAAGTGTTTTTTTGTGACCTGTGATTGATGGAGCTGCAGTGATAGCAGTTTTTACATTATTCGCTACCTGATCTTAGTATGGCACAGGGAACACATTCAGTGTGACATCTGGGCATCAGGTGACCTTTTTGTGACTTTCCTTAGGGATTTTGATCACTGAAGAAAGTTACAATAAAGGGTTACAAGTGTCAGATTTGACATATACTTCTGCTCATATTTTTTAAGCGGTAGTAATTTTCCTGCGAGTGCCACTTACAAACAGAGGCAGATTGGCCAGAGGGTTTACAGGGAAGATTCCCGGTGGGCCGACGCACCCGTGGGGCCTGTTTTGTTTGAGGACATGTGGTACTTTTTATAGACATAATGAATAAGATGCAAAATAATTTGCACATATGAAAATTACTTTGCCACTTAGCCTGTGATTGCAGATGATCTAGTGCAGGCATGTCCAAACTGCTGCCCTCCAGCTGTTGAGAAACTACACATCCCAGCATGCCTTGACACAGCTTTAGCATTCTCTGACAGCAAAACGGTGTCAGGGCATGCTGGGATATGTAGTTTCACAACAGCTGGAGGGCCGCAGTTTGGACATGCCTGATCTAGTGCATAGGTTCTCAAACTCGGTCCTCAGGACCCCACACAGTGCATGTTTTGCAGGTCTCCTCACAGAATCACAAGTGAAATAATTAGCTGCACCTGTGGGCCTTTTAAAATGTGTCAGTGAGTAATTAATACACCTGTGCACCTGCTGGGTTACCTGCAAAACATGCACTGTGTGGGGTCCTGAGGACCGAGATTGAGAACCTCTGATCTAGTGTATGCTCTGTCTGCCTGCTTGGCTGACATATAAGATTGAGTGAATAGTGATTGGGATACGGTTGGTGTAATAAGCAAGAAAATATATCTTTCTAAAGAATGATATAGTTTCCTAAATTCTGAAGGTGTATCATATAATGTGCTCATAATATTTAATTTTATTTCTTTTTAACTTCCCCCTTGATGCTGCATATGACCACTATCTGAAAAGTCTTGGGGGGAGGGTGATGCTGCCATGGCCCATGGCTAGTCCTTACACCTCTGGTGCTGCCCATGTGGGGCCACTATTACAAATTTTTCCAGGGCCGCTTTTTGTTCCCAATCCGCCCCTGCTTACAAACATTTATATTTCTCTGATTCATTAGACACCTGGGAGGGCACCTAGGCAAGTAAATATTATATAAGGTGGAGGCCTGGTCTAAGAATGTATAGATATATATGTCAGGTTTGTGTTTCTGTACTCAGCTTTAGGCTTGGACGTGTACCAGCATGCAATTTTGTTTTGCCACAAACATTGCAGTGGTTATTGAAAGCAGGACATTTGCAGTATTCATGGGAATGGGGATTCCCACAGTGTGTATGTTGCTGCATGTGTTGCGAGAGGTCACGTACATCAGACAAGATGATAGGTGCGTAGCGGATATGAGCAAGGAGGTTAGTCCACATGCTGACTCAGAGTATTTTTGTTTTGAAGATAACATGATACAGGTGATAGAAGATAAACATCAGTCAATATGGTAAGGTATCAGTCTCTCCTGGGCTAATTACTGCACAGCCGTACAGCATGGTAACACTCCAATAACACAGTGACAAGCTTGGGCATATGCAGACCCTTTATAGAGCCAAGTAAATAACATGCACCTGCTGTCTAATCAGCCTGATCTTTAAGGCTGGTGACTCAGAGTCTCAGAGTCATATTGGTGACTCAGAGACTCAGGGGCAGATGTATTAACCTGGAAAAGGCATAAGGAAGTGATAAACCAGTGATATGTGCAAGGTGATAAAGGCAACAGCCAATCAGATCCTAACTGTTAATTTACATATTGGAGCTGATTGGCTGGTGCCTTTATCACCTTGCACATATCACTGGTTTATCACTTCCTTATGCTGTCTCCAGGTTAATACATCTGCCCCTCAGAATCATATTTATTTATGTATTAAAGCAAATACTGCTAGCACACAAGAATAGGTCAAGCTACCGTTATGTTGTGCATTTAAAACCTGCCACACATTGCAAGTAGTTTTGCTTCTCAGCCTCCAAATTGTCGCTATGACAATTTGGGGGCAAAATAATTATAATCCACCACAAATCCCAACTCTATTATATTCTTACCTGTAAGTGGAAGCATACAGAGTGGAAATCACTGCAAATTACATACAGTACAATTGCATATGCTTAGCTATATACTGTTTATGTCCTTGCTGCTACAAGGTTTAGAAAATACCACTATCCCACCTCCAATTTTTTAAATTATACTATCCTCCAAAGCAACTTTCTTTTCCTATAGTACATCCTTTAACCCAAAGCCTAAATACCATTAAAAATGCAGTTCAAAATTGACTTTTAAAATATTTTGCTGAAAGAATTCTTTGTCAGATGGTGCTTCCTTATTTCTAGCAGCTGTTGTCTCTTTACTGTTTGTGCCTGGTTTACTTACAGTAAGTTCCTGGAGAACTGAACCAATTACTGTAGCTCTTCAATCACGGTGCCTGGCTTTGTTCATGGTCAGTCTCTAATAGTGCCATAATGTATATTCAAATCATATGTTCTTCGCTGCTACCTCATTAAGTGTTGGTCAAATACAACTAATATTAAGTCCTTATAGTCTCATGACATGTTCAGCATTTTGTATATAAATGTCATCTGCGCAACAAAATAATACATCAAAATATATAGAGTTAAAATATGCGACGGTTAATAAAAATAGGATTTTGGTTACCTACCGGTAAATCCTTTTCTCATAGTCCGTAGAGGATGCTGGGGTCCACATTAGTACCATGGGGTATAGATGGGTCCACCAGGAGCCATTGGCACTTTAAGAGTTTGAGAGTGTGGGCTGGCTCCTCCCGCTATGCCCCTCCCACCAGACTCAGTCTAGAAACTGTGCCCGAGGAGACGGACATCTTTGAGAGAAGAATTATACAGATAGTGGCGAGATTCATACCAGCTCACACATACAAGGCACATCAAGCAAACTTGCTTGAAACTCTCAGCAACTGCTGAAACATTACTTACCAAGTAACAATGCAGTACATAACTAAACAAAGATGTACTGAACCAGATAACGATTGCAGAAAAACAAAGTGCTGGGCGGGCGCCCAGCATCCTCTACGGACTACGAGAAAAGGATTTACCGGTAGGTAACCAAAATCCTATTTTCTCTTACGTCCTAGAGGATGCTGGGGTCCACATTAGTACCATGGGGAAGTACCAAAGCTCACAGAACGGGAGAGAGAGTGCGGAGGCTCCTGCATAACTGAATGACTGAACTTCAGATCATCAGAGGCCAAAGTATCGAACTTGTAAAACTTTGCAAACGTGTTCGACCCAGACCAAGTTGCAGCTTGGCAAAGTTGCAATGCCGAGACACCCTGAGCAGCCGCCCAGGAAGACCCCACCTTACGAGTAAAGTGGGCCTTAACAGATTTTGGACACGGCAATCCTGCCGTAGAATAAGTGTGCTGGATAGTGAACCTAATCCAGCGAGAGATCGTCTGCTTAGAAGCAGGACACCCAATTTTCTTGGGATCATATAGGACAAACAGAGAGTCCGACTTTCTGTGATGAGAAGTTCTCTTCACATATATCTTCAGAGCCCTCACAACATCCAAGGACTTTGATGTAATTGAGGAGTCAGTAGCCACTGGCACCACAATAGGATAGTTGATATGTAATGCTGACACAACCTTCGGAAGAAACTGCTGACATGTCCGGAGCTCAGTTCTATCTTCATGGAAGATCAAGTAAGGGCTTTTACAGGATAAAGCCCCCAATTTGGACACACACCTAGCCGAAGCTAAGGCCAACAACGTGACAGCCTTCCATGTAAAAAATTTGACCTCAACCTCCTGTAGAGGCTCAAACCAATCTGACTGGAGGAACTGCAACACCACGTTAAGGTCCCAAGGCGCCGTAGGCGGTACAAAGGGAGGTTGGATGTGCAGAACTCCCTTCGAAAAAGTCTGAACCTCAGGGAGGGCAGCCAATTGTTTCTGAAAGAAAATGGATAAGGCCGAAATCTGGACCTTTACAGATCCCAACCTCAGTCCCATATCCACACCTGCTTGCTGGAAGAGGAGAAAACGTCCGAGTTGAAACTCCACCGTTGGAAACTTCTTGGATTCATACCAAGAGACATATTTCTTCCAAATACGATGGTAATGTTTAGACGTTACCCCTTTCCTAGCCTGTATCAGGATAGGAATCACCTTCTTCGGAATGCCCTTCCGAGCAAGTATCGGGTGCTCAACTTCCATGCCATCAAACATAGCCGCGGTAATTCTTGATAGGCGAATGGCCCCTGCTGCAGCAGGTCCTCCCAGAGAGGAAGAGGCCTCGGCTCTTCCTGCAAGAGATTCAGAAGGTCCGCGTACCAAGCCCGCCTTGGCCAGTCTGGAGCAATGAGGATCGCTTGAACTCCTATTCTCCTTATGAGCTTTAGAACTCTTGGAATGAGTGGAAGTGGTGGAAACACGTACACCAACTGGAACACCCAAGGAGACACCAGGGCATCCACTGCCACTGCTTGTGGGTCCCTCGACCTGGAACAATAGCGTCAAAGCTTTTTGTTGAGATGAGAGGCCATTATGTCTATTTGGGGCAAACCCCAAAGGTCTGTTATTTCCTTGAACCCCTCCAGATGGAGACCCCACTCCCCTGGATGGAGATCGTGTCTGCTGAGGAAGTCAGCTTCCCAGTTGTCCACTCCTGGAATGAAGATTGCTGAGAGTGCCAACGCGTGTCTTTCTGCCCAGAGGATGATTCTTGTCACCTCCGACATTGCAGCTCTGTTGTTACATTGTCAGACTGCACTTGAATGGCCCGATTTCTTAGCAGATGGGTCACCTGAAGAAGACCGTTGTAGACGGCTCTTAGTTCCAGGATGTTGATGGGCAGGCCGGCTTACAGACTTGACCACCGTCCTTGGAAAGTTACTCCTTGAGTGACTTCACCCCAGCCCCGAAGGCTAGCATCCATGGTTAGAAGGACCCATTCCTGAATCCCGAACCTGCAGCCTTCCAGAAGGTGAGGTAATTGTAGCCAACAGAGGAGTGAAATCCTGGCCTTCAGTGACAGACGTATTCTCTGTTGCATGTGGAGATGAAATCCAGACCACTTGTCCCGGAGATCCAGTTGGAAGGCCCGAGCATGGAACCTCCTGTAATGGAGATCCTCATAGAAGCCACCATCTTTCCCAACAGGTGAATGCATTGATGAACTGACACCCGGGCTGGCTTCAGGACATCCCGGACCATTGTTTGTATCACCAACGCCTTCTCCTGCGGAAGAAACACCCTCTGCACTTCTGTGTCTAGGATCATTCCCAGAAAGGACAACCACTGGGTTGGTTCCAAATGTGACTTTGGAAGGTTCAGAATCCAACTGTGGATCTTGAGGAGGCGGGTTGTGAGAACAATGGACTGCAGCAGCTTTTCCTTGGACGATGCCTTTATCAGCAGATTGTCCAGATATGGAATGATGCTCACCCCTTGTTTGCGGAGAATCATCATCTCTGCCATCACCTTGGTAAACACCCTTGGTGCTGTGGAGAGGCCGAATGGCAGGGCCTGGAACGGGAAATGACAGTCCAGTAATGCGAAATGGAGATAAGCCTGATGCGGCAGCCAGATCGGAATGTGTAGGTACGCATCCTTGATATCCAGGGATACCAGGAATTCCCCCTCTTCCAGACCTGATATCACCACCCTGAGAGACTCCATTTTGAACTTGAACTTCTTTAGAAAGGGGTTCAACGATTTTAGGTTCAGAATGGGCCTGACCGAACCATCCGGTTTCGGTACCATGAAAAGGTTCGAATAGTAACCTGTGGTTTGCTAAGAAGGAGAAACTGGCACAATGACCTGTGCCTCCACCAACTTTTGGGCAGCTTCTTGTAGGACAGTGCTGTCTACCAGCAGAGCTGGTAAGCCTGATTTGAAAAAACGATGAGGAGGGAGACTTTGAAATTCCAGCCTGTATCCCTGGGATACAATATCTATCACCCAGGGATCCAGGCCGGACGATACCCGGACGTGACTGAATTGTTTGAGTATTGCTCACACTGGACCCACCTCCAGGCCGCGCGGCCTACTGTCATGCGGAGGACTTTGGCGTACCTGAAGCAGGCTTTTGTTCCTGGGAACCTGCAGAGGAAGGTTTCTTGGACTTAACTTGACCTCCCCTAAAGAAGGTATTGGACGGTCTGGCCTTTCTTGGCTTGTTAGGCCGAAAGGACTGTGTTGCTGAAGAAGAGAAGGATTTCTTCAGAGCAGGTGCAGCTGAGGGAAGAAACGGAGACTTACCCGCTGTAGCCATGGATATCCACTCGTCGAAAGCTTCCCCAAAGAGAACCTGACCTGTATAAGGTAGGGACTCCACACTCTTTCTGGATTCCGCGTCGGCCAACCACTGGCGCAGCCACAGTCCCCGACGAGCTGAAAGAGACATGGAAGAGATTCCCACAGCCATGGAACCCAGGTCTTTAATGGATTCTACCATAAAACCTGCTGAATCGTGAATGTTGCGTAAATATACTTCAACATCACCCTTATCCATCGTATCCCAATCGTCTAGTAAGGTAGCCGACCACTTTACTATAGCCTTTGCAATCCATGTACTAGCAATAGTGGGATGTAATATGGCCCCTGAAGCAGTGTACATTGATTTAAGTGTGTTATCCATTTTACAATCAGCCAGCTCCTTTAAGGCGGTAGATCCTGGAACAGGTAAAACCACCTTCTTTGAGAGTCTGGACACAGATGCGTCAACAATCGGCGAGTTTTCCCATTTTTTTCTATCCTCCTCAGAGAAAGGAAATGCCACCTGTACCTGTATTTTTTCTCAGGGTTTTCCCATGCTTTCTCAAATATAGCATTCAATTCCTTTGATGCAGGGAAGGTTAGCGAGGCTTTTTTATTTTCAGTGAAGCCTCCTCAACCTGCTCAGGTGTGGTATGTAACACATCCCTGATAGCCTCTATCATCAATTGCACCCCCTTTGCAAGAGATGCAGACCCCCGCAACACATCCCTATCACCATCTGCGGTGTCAGAATCGGTATCCTTGTCATCCTGCATCAAGCGCACGTTTGTGGGGGTATATAGCGGAGCGTCCCGAGGTACCAGAAACGGGCCATACTGCCATAGAGTTCTGTAATACCTGGGTTGCAGATTCATTACTTGCAACCCTGTCAGAAATCTGAGAAATCCAAGATTTGATAGAGGAAAACCCCTCAGTCTCCCTTGCTGGTATCTGTGCTAAACCAGTGCTATCCTGATTACATGGAATGGGATCATCCTGGGAGGACAAATCCTCTGCAGCATATGACACAGTGTCCCTGGACATAGCTAAAGGAGACCACCAAACACTCCACACACACACAGGGGATGGCAGACAGAGTTCCCCCCCCCCCAAGAATGGCAAGGGAGACACAGAAATTGGAGCCAACCCACACACAGCGCTTTTATACCAAAGGGAGAGCCCTTTTCAGCGCTGACTGTGTACCTTAATAGGATACACAGTCGTATTGCAGCCCCCCTTCTACAATCCCCTGGCACCATTTGTAGATAGCTGGAGTTGCTGTGGAGGGACCTGATTCTCCTTGTCAGCGCTGTGCAGGCAGGAAAATGGCGCTGAACGCTGCTGGGTCCACTCTGAGGAGAAGCTCCGCCCCCTTATTGGCGCTGTCTTCCCGCTCTTCATCAGATTATACTTGCCTGAGGATTTAGTGCTGGCTGAGATCCGGGGACCCCGACAGGCTTCTGGACCAGTGTAGGGTGTCGCGCTGGCTCAGGGCGCCCCTCATAGCGCCGCACCATGTACCTCTGAGCCATCCCCTGAGCGCAGTTAATACTGCGCTCCTACCCTGATGCTGCCATCTTCACACCGACCCCCCACTTGCTAGGGGGGTCGGTGTCTCACTCGCCACCGATTCTTCAACTCTGCAAGGGGGTGGCAGCATGCTGCTGGGGCGAGCGGTCCCCTGTGGCGGAGTACGATCAGACCCCTCTGGAGCTCAGTATCCAGTCAGTGGCTCAGACCCCGCAGGGCGGACACTGCTCTCCCCCCCCCCCCCCCTCAGTTGTTGCCAGCAGCCTCGCTGTAAAATAATAAACTCTGAAAAAAACTTTTTTCCAGGAAAACTCAGGAGAGCTCCCCTAGCTGTGACCGGCTCCTCCGGGGACATTTTCTAAACTGAGTCTGGTGGGAGGGGCATAGGGAGGAGCCAGCCCACACTCTCAAACTCTTAAAGTGCCAATGGCTCCTGGTGGACCCAGCTATACCCCATGGTACTAATGTGGACCCCAGCATCCTCTAGGACGTAAGAGAAAATAGCTTTAGTGTGTATTACAGTGCATATTTGCTCTCCCTTCTATGTGTAAGAATTTTTTACTTTGCTTCTGTAATATTAAGGTATATATTTATTAGCAGCATGGAGGCCTTATAAAATATGATTATAACTAAATATAAGATCATTTAAACTAGGTCTATCTTGTTTACAAAGCTGGTGAGTAGTAATCCTTGTTTGACCTTACAAACTAGCTCAGTTAGCACCTAAAACCTATACAGTTCATTTAACCCATCTTGATAGTATTCCTACAAAATACAGCAGTAAATAATATTATTTGTAGTATTATTATTATTATTATTATTATTATTATTAGTAGTAGTAGTAGTAGTAGTAGTAGTATTAATAATAATAATAATAATAATAATAAAAAAATGTCAACCTAATAACATAGTCTGTGTTCGGATTTACATCTAGGCAATAAATAATATGTGTATCCCCGAGTAACACAAAACAAAAACTACATTATTTGAAAGCATAACAAGTATATTACAGTTGGAATAGTTAAGTTTATGGCTTTATATCAGCATTTTACACAATAGCATTTATATAATATATCACTGCCCCCGTAACTATGCATATCTACAAAATTGATGTACAATATATGTGTATTTGGTTTCTGCTCATATACTGTACCTACAAATGTTGCTAAAATATTATGCCATCATTCAGGTTTATACTTAAAGAGTAAACAAAATGGGTAGATGTCTTGGCAAATATTTGGAAGACCCACATAACGAATACGCAGAAGTAACGCAAGCATTTAACATAGACTTGTTATATGAGTCAATAGGGAGTCTGTGAATGACATGTTTGAACCTAAATTCCAGTTTAGCTACCACCAGTAAAATGTTCAATGTTCCCTTTCAGTGCAGAAATAGGTCTTGTGCAATTTATATTTACCAGTATATAATGTAAAAATAAAAAATATAAAAATCTAGTAAACAAGTCATTTGTATTCAGTGAAATAAAAATATTTTAAATATAATTCTTTGTGGAGAACAACAAAACATTGTCCATATTTTACTTATAGAATTGCAAGTAAAACCTTTAGTAGTGGCTCTTTGGGGGAAATTCAGTTGTGGGTGATGGGTGCAAATTACCATTGCCACAGCATTTAAACACTAGCAATCGCAGCCTGACTTGTACCCTTCACCTGGCCATTTCACTCCCCTATTCACTCAAAGCAAGATCCCGCCTCTGTAAAGTGTAACAAGTGTTGTGCGGGTTCAGCCAGGTGAATCCGTATGGCATCAATTGAATTCCCCCCTTATGTAATACAATATTGATGTTTGAGGACAATTTGCAAATTAAATCTTTACTATACTTAAATCCTGTATGTTCTTTTTTCATAGAGGAAATTGAACTTACTTTGCATAATAATGTTTTTAATGTTAAAACTGTGTATTTGCTTTTTCATTCATTCATGTCAACAGTCCCATAAGACTTTTTGCTTTTTGTTTTGTAACAGCTTGATTTGTCAATTTTTGAAACTGATCTGTTTGTCAAATTTAGATTATTTCCACTGCAAATATACTGTTTCACACAAGGAAACATTGGTTTCTGATTCTTCACAGGATAGCTTTTAATCTTATAGGAGGAAGAGGATGGTCTACTGAGAAGAGGAGCACTCTAAAGCGTTCATACTGTTTGCATTGTGGTTCTCCAGGCACTGCAGACTCTGGTCTCCTGGTAAGCATTCCTCCTCCAGTCCAGTTCCCTAGGGATCCACACCCGTCCCCACTGCCTGCTCTCTCTTTTATGAGTCCCACATGACTCTTCCTCCTGCTGCTTACTGGTTACCGAGGCCCCAGCAACAGACCGCCCCCCTGGCCACTCTGCCCTACAACCCAGGGACCCAGGGTCAGGGCTGTTGCCAGCCAGGGAAGAGTCACCACTTCAAAGTGGTGTCAAACTCCCTGTCAGACAAGCTGGTCACTTACAGTGCAGACCTGAGCTGACACAGGGCTAAGATGGGGCTGGTAAACTTATTATATACAGTATATGACATGAAAAAAGGTCAATACATGAAAAGGTCGACATGGGGGTTTTATTGGGGTTTTTGATATTGTTTACTCTATAGAGTGATCCATGTCGACCTTTTGTCCATGTCAACCTAATACTGACAAGCCGGTTACCATTGGTAACGGCTGAGGGCTATAGTTTCCAGTTACATATTAATCTTTGTTTCTGAGACCACCGGGTTTTCTATATTATACTTATGTGGCATTGTTAGAATTTTTTTTTTTATCCTTGCTTGAATCACTGCTAAATAATATAATAACCTTTGTTTAGTCTTATATAATGCATGGATTATCATATAATTGCGAGGTCCTTAGAAGAGTTTTCATGATAACCAGTTGAGAGTTCTTATGTTGCCTAACAGGCATTCCGTGATTCACGCTAATTGCAAACTTACCAAAACTGCTGTTAATGTGTACACAGAAAGGTTGTGCTGTTTAAATGGCATCATGAGTTATAAAAGGCTTTATTACTTACAGCGCTTACACTCAGGCCCGGTGCTACCCGCTCAGCAATGGGATGCAGTGCAGGTAGGTGCCAGGCAGGAGAGGTGCTCTACCTGCTCTGCATCCCCGCTGCTGCGCCTGGGCCCCCTGCTGTTGCTGCTGGACGCTGTGCCTGTCACTGCATGACAGGCAGCGGCGCCGGCAGCTGGAAGCCTCCCCTCCCCTCCTCTCCCCCTCCCCTCCTATGACAGTGACTGATCGAAAGGAGGGAGCGGAGCTAAATGGGCAGAGGGGACAGGGCTAAAAGGATGGAAGGGTGGGGCTACACGGGACCATCAGACTGCAGTGCCACAGAGGAGGACATGCTGCTCCAGATCCTGCCAGCCAGGGAGAAACTGTGTGTGTGTGTGTGTGTGTGTGTGTGTGTGTGTGTGTGTGTGTGTGTGTGTGTGTGTGTACGTACGTATGTGTAGTTATGTAGTTATGTATGTGTTTTCGGGAGGGGGGATGTGAATAAACTGTACTTCTACTACTGGGGCATTAAGTGTAAGCTTCGCTATTACTGGGGTGTTACGTGTAGGCTGCGCTACTACTGGGGCATTACGTGTAAGCTGCGCTACTCCTGAGTCATTACATGTAAGCTGCGCTACTACTGGGGCATTAAGTTAAGCTGTGCTACTACTGGGGCGTTACTTGTAAGCTGCGCTACTACTGGGGCATTACATTAAGCTGCGCTACTACTGGGGCATTATGTGTAAACTGCGCTACTACTGGGGCATTACATTAAGCTACGCTACTACTGTGACATTACATGTAAGCTGTGCTACTACTGGGGCGTTACGTGTAAGCTGTGCTACTACTGGGGTGTTACGTGTAAGCAGGGCTGGACTGGGACCAAAAATAGGCCCTGGCATTTTTGAAGCACACAGGCCCACCTCGGTGTCAGCATCTGACTCCTGCCCTTACTATTCCTGACTCCTCCTACTTCTTAGTCAATGCTCTTACAAATATAATTAATATTATAACAACATACAAGTGTACATCATTCTGTATTAAAATACACACAACCATTGGTTGAAGTGGAAATGTTGAAGTGGGGGTATCGAAAAATAAAGGTTGTAACTAAGCGAGCGCGCTCCAGAAAAGGGGCATGGACACGCACGCGCCCCATTCACTAGAATGAGAGCATCTGTGTGCACTCCCGGCAGGGCTAAGCGGCGACCAATCAGACAGAGAGTGACCCATAGAGGTACAATGGGTGTGGCCAATTAAAATGGGACGTGACACACAGACATATGCCCCCAATAGTGCAGTGCCAGATCCACAATTGCCCCCACAGTGCCAGGTATACAAATGCCCCCACCTTGCCCGATGCACAAATGCCTCAGAGTGCCAGGTATACAAATGCCCCCACAGTGAAAGATCCACAAATGCCCCCACAGTGCCAGATCCACCAATGCCCCACAGTGCCAGGTATACAAATGCCCCCACAGTGCCAGATCCACAAATGCCACCACAGTGCCAGGTAAACAAATGCCCCCACAGTGCCAGATCCACAAATGCCCCCACAGTGCCAGGTATACAAATTCCCCCACAGTGCCAGATCCACAATTGCCCCCACAGTGTCATGTATACAAATGCCCACACAGTGCCAGATCCACAACTGCCCCCACAGTGTCAGGTAATACCTGACACTGTGGGGGCAATTGTAAATCTGGCACTGTGGGGGCAATTGTATACCTGACAGGTATACAAATGCCCACACAATGCCAGGTATACAAATGCCCCCACAGTGCCAGGTAAACAATTGCCCCCACAGTGCCAGGTATACAAATGCCCCACAGTGCCAGCCAATTGCCCGGTATACAATTGCCCCCTCAGCAGTGCTGCAGCTTCTTACCGCTGCTGCTGCTTCTCTAGCTGTGATGTGAGGGTGTCAGGAGGAGAGCTCAGAGCACGGGCGCGCGGCTATGTCTGGAGCTGGCATGTAGGACTTCAAACTAGCCGCCGGTTCGTGAGCCAATCAGAGCACTGATTGGCTCACGAACCGGCGGCTGGTTTGAAGTCCGCTACACACCGCCAGACATAACCGCGCTGGCCGCTCTCCTCTCATGACAGCTGAGACACACTGCCGCCGGCCTCAGCGGCAGCGTGTCTCAGTGACACAAGCGGGGGTCGGCTGGACCGGCCCACGTGGCCATCGGCCCTTCTGGCATTTGCCAGAAGTGCCAGATGGCCAGTCTGGCCCTGCACGTAAGCTGCGCTACTACTGGGGCGTTACATGTAAGCTGCGCTACACCTGGGGCGTTACGTGTAAGCTGCGCTACTACTGGGGTGTTACGTGTAAGCTGCGCTACTACTGGGGCATTACGTGCAAGCTGCGCTACTACTGGGGCGTTACATGTAAGCTGCCACCTCTGCCTCTCAATCAGGAAGAGGTGATCGCTAGGCAGCGACAGCTGTCGACTGTCAGCCATGTGCGCATGTGCAGTTCTGACCTGATCGCTGCACTGCGATGAACTGCAGTGAGCGATCAGGTCATTATGACCCCCATAGGACGCTGCAGTAAAAGGATTCCCCTCCCATCTACAGCCCAGAGACTTGCTGCAGATGCAGTGGCATACCCTCCAGCTGCACCTTTTTGGCAGGTACAGGACCTTTGTTTTATGGTCTGTACTGATTTTTGGTTCTCCAAACTTCCATTGAAAGTATAGGAAAAGGGACGTGGCCACGCCACTGTACCCGTGACCACGCCCCCTTTTCGAATTTGTACCTTTTTTATGTGTAAATTGTTGGAGGGTATGTTGCTGCAGATGCAGTGAGTCTATTTTGGGGTGTGGAGCTGGAGCTGCAGCTCTATCAGCCCCACTGTTAATCCTGCTCTGAGAACACACAGTAGCAAAAGGACAGTACCTCCCATTGGATGTAACCTGTGTGGGAGGGCGTTTCTCGCCCAATCAGCTGTGGACTGGGTGTGATAGACCTACTGCTAACCCAATGAGAGCTCCTAGCCATGCCCAGCGTTAGCCACACAGTCACAGAGTGACAGATCTGGACAATTATTATTGTTGATTGTCCCTAAAAATTTAAAAAAATTTAGTTTCATTTATACTAATTGGAATAAAAATAACTAAAAAACATAATATTGAATGTGGCCAGTAATTTAACATCGTTTTTCATTGTGTTCAATGACTGGTTGATATCTTTTCATTTACTGGATTGTATTTTCCCAGATGTTTTAAATTGTAATAGGCCTATTCCTGGTTTTATAAACAGATGGATTCTGGGGACTAATATTTGGCCAAATTCTACAAGTGGTGTAGGTACAGCAAAGAAGCAATGTCTGTTATTATAAATAGCGCTCTAAAGCTGGGTACACACTATACGATGTAACAAATGATGTGACGGTCATTCCAAAGTCACTAAATCCCACAGGCATGATATATTGTGTTGTAAGAGTGTCCAATTAGTCATTGCTCCTGTAAACTATGGGCCTAATGTGGACGGAGGTGCTATCGCTGCTGCTTACATGGAAGCATGAGCAATAGCACTAATATGTTAATGCAACACAAGGTGTCTGATGTAAGTAAATGCCTCCTGCTTGCATAAGGATTCCACGCTGTGTCCTAGGCTCTGCAGTTTGGGTCAGGTGCATGCACAAAATACATACAGTAACATGTACTTTGCACTATGCGCAGCACCTCCATTCACATCTGAATCAGGCCCCATATGCATACGTACTACACAATGGGCCTAATTCAAGGTCAATTGCAAAACCAAAATATTCCTCTAATGGGCAAAACCATGCGCACTGCAAGGGGGGTAGAAATAACATGTGTAGAGAGAGTTAGATCTGGGTAGGTTATATTGTTTCTGTGCAGGGTAAATACTGTCTGCTTTATTTTAACACTGCAATTAAGATTTTATTTTGTTCACACCCCACCCAAATCTAACTCTCTCTGCACATGCTATATCTGCCCACCTGCAGTGAAAATGGTTTTGCCCATTAGAGAAAGATTTTGCTTTTGCAATCAACCTTGAATTAGGCTCAATGTGTACCACATCCTACATCGCATTCTACCACCTGACATGCAGCATATCAGATGCGACTATTTGATGAACGACAGCAGAAAATGACAGATTGGGGGTACACACTATAAGATGGTCGACCCATCCACCTCGGAATTAAGACTTTTTTTTTTCATTGCCAAAATGGAAATCTTTGATTTGAGAGCACAGGAAAAAAAAAAGACTTCAAAAAACCAAAACAAGAACAAGTAAAGAAGAAGCCATATTAAGGCAGCTAAAAATTGGGAATTAGGGAAAAAAAGAGAAGGACAAACTGTGTCAAAGGCAAGCTGAAACATCTAAGTGAAGACCTCTTTGAAACTTAAAACTACTGAACTTCAAACATCAACTGACTGATACATTTTTTCACTACCTGAGTCAAGTGGTGACAATTATGGGGGTAAGCATTTATCAATGGGTGTCCGACAGAGCAATTCAATTAATGATGAAATTGGGCGAGAATGTCCAGGCCGCCCACATTTCTGCCTGCAGCTTCCTGAGGTGATGAGCAGCAATGCGCAAAAAGTCCACGGTTTGGGCGCTCTAACAGGACTTCAGACTGGTTTAACCGCTATAAACCAGGTGCTTTTGAGGTGACAAGTGCGATAATTAATGTGAACCCAAACAATTGGATTGCTCTGTCCGGCTCCCATTACTTATTGCTTTGCACAAAAAAATGTAATTTCCACCTGAAAATTCAAATGAGAACTCTAATGAAGATAATATAAATGGAGGCCAACACCTGGTCAAAACTTAATATATTATTGTCTATGTTATTGTAGAATATGAGGGAAAGTTTTACCAGGAATAGTAAAAGTTAAAATCTATAACCAAGTTGAAGTAACTAAGCAAGCACCATGACCATGTCAAGAATAACTTCTTGATAATGGCCCTAGAAAGAGGACAGGATATGGTAAACAATAACATGGTGAAGGAAAAAAATAATCACTCCAAGTACAGTATAACTGGATCAAGAGTATATGAATTATACAGTATTGCAGAAATACTTAAATATATGCAAAAATATGCTTAATAGCATTTAAACATCAAATTATCTCTTTCTTCGATTATTATTAATCTACTTGTAGTATCTCGTACATTGATATAACATACCATCTATGTAAGCTGACATGTTGCCTTTGTTTTATTAGCATAAGCAACAGTGTTTTCGTTTACTGGATTTATGTGTTCGGTTGCTGGTAATTTCTGCACCTCTCCTGTTTTTTAGTTGTAAAGTTCTAATTATTACTACAGTCATTAAAACCACAATTTCTTCAACAAATAGATATATTAATAGTGATTGTACACATCACAAAATTTAATTTATGTTGTATCTGCTACATACACCATCCTCTTAAACAGGAGAACTCCCTTAACTGTTCATTCACTGCACGATTCACCCTAGTTTAATTATTCTTGATGGACTTTAATCCATTCAAGCTGCTACTTACACTTAAATAACAATATAAGTATCTATAAAATCAATGAAAATCAAGAATAATGATATACTGTACCTGTAGATATGGTATTCCTACAAAATAACATCATTATGCAAGCTTGAAAAAATTAATATACAGTACCTGAAAAATGTCTAGACATAAGTGCTTTAACTATAATGTATATTAGCAAGCTTAAAAAGTGTCTAAATAACAAGTTTAAGTATGAACAACATATTGTAATAAAAATAGATTCTTGATTATTTAAAATTGGTTTGAAATGTAATCAAATGTCATTGGTGTGATAGTCTTAAACATTTTCACACTGCAAATGCCAATTGATCTAAATTTGTGGTACAACATTTTTTGGGTTGTATACTATTTTCAATTCGTAAATTGTAATTTGCAGTTTGCATTTACCAGTCTTGTTCGACGTTTCACAATTCACGTTCATGGTTCCCATTTGTATTTAAAATATTGTTTTTAAATATCTAGGTTTTAAAAGCAATTTAAATATTTTGAAATAATAAAAAATTTAGTTTAGATTTTTTATTATTTGATCTGTGAACACTGTATTTGAGTTAGTCTTTGATCCTCATGTTCTATGTTCACCATTAACATTTTGAATAAAATAAAAATGTATTGATTTAAGCTCAATAGGAGTCCATGGTCAAAACAGATGGAACAAGGAACGTAACATAGAAATATAGAATTTGATGGCTGATAGGAACCTCTTGGCCCATTTACAGTATTCTGCCCCTTTTTAACATATTGGTAACCTTAACCCTATTTGACCCTTAGTTCTTTGTAGGCTATGTCTATCACAAGCATGTTTAAATTGTTCTACTGTCTTAGCTTCTACCGCCACTAATGGGAGGCTATTCCTCCTATCCACTATTCTTTCTGTAAAGTAATTTCCCTCAAGTTTCCTTTGAACCTACAACCTTCCATTTTCAACATGTGTCGTCATGGTCAAATACTTATTTTCCTTGGAAGAATGTCCCTCTCCTGTACCTTGTTAAAAACCGTGATATATTGAAAGTTTATATCATGTCCCCCCTTTCTTTTCTCTGATCCTAACTATACATATTAAGATCTTATAATCTTTCCTGGTAAGTTTTGGGATGTATACCATGTACCATTTTAGTTGCTCTTCTTTGCACAGTCTATAATGTATTTATATCCTTCTTAAGGTATGGCTTCCAGAACTGAACACAGTATTCTAGGTGAGGCCATACCAATGACCTATAGAGTGGTATTCTTAATAGTTATGTGCGCTGACCCCTATGTTTTTATTTTGGTTTTGGATCTGTATTAGCATCATGTTTTAGATTTGGTTTTGCCAAGACCACCCTCATGGGTTATGGTTTTGAATCTGTATTTTTTTTTAAATGATAAAAACTGCTATAATCACATAATTCAGGGCATTTTTTGTTCCTACAGTATTATTAACCTCAATAATATTCATTTTTACGTAATTTCCATTCAATTTTGAACACTTCACAGCTCACACTATTGTTTTAATCCAAATTAAGGCCAAAATGTTGCACCAAACTATCTGCCTGCCTTAGATAGGCGACAGCAGAGGGTGGCACAAACAAGTGGCAGTTTAACTTCAAACATGGCAAATCTAGGAAACAGAGTGACAGTGCAATGGCAGACAGGATGGCAGTTTAACAAACTGTGCAACCCCACAGAAAGTAACCAAGAATGTTTTCATGAATTAATAACTAGATAACAAGGAGGGAAGGAAGAATTGATTTGAAAGTTGTTCATTTCATTTAATTCTTTAATTCCAAAAATATTAATCAGTGGGGACATTAATGATCTAACATTCTTTCTTCATTGCCTTTTCTCTTCTGAGTTGCTGTAAAAAAATAGTGTACAAAGAAAAAGAAAGACTCTATGTTGAGGCACACTTGATGGATATATAATATGTTAAAACTTAACTTTTATTATGGTTAGCCATAAAAGAAGAATGGACACAGACTTGCATACAAAAAAATAGTCACCTTAGGTGGGGTTGAATGGTACTAGTATAAGGGGTTGGTATGCCCCATGTTGACACCAAGCAAATCGCTAAGTGTACATAACCAATTCCAATACGCCTCTGGTGAAAAATCTTAAAATCAAAGATATGTATAATATATTAGTATATCAGGAGTGTAATATCGTTATGGAGGAAAATGATTTTCAATAATGGTAGATATACTCCTTGATAATGGCTCCCTTGGTATTTGTAATGGTTGTGCTATTGAAGCTTCTTTCTCTGGTAGGTGGTTTTGTAAAAATTGTACTTCTAATTAGTAGAATAGGTATAGAGGTAAGGCCAATGTTTTCTCCACCACTTCTGCTGTTTGTTGATTATTGGAGCTACTGCAACTGATATTCCAAGGTAGTCACCTGACCTTGTACTGATCAGGCCTGTCACTGCTTTTCTTCCAAGATCAGACGGATTTGGGCATAGCCAGAGAAGTATGGCAGTAGTAATATGATTTAAACAAATAAAAGAGCGTGTGGTTTCGGCATTTATACCAAGTTGAGAACTTCTGCTGTCCCGCTGGTCTGCCCCAAGTCCCTGTTACAGTTGCATTGCAGGGAACTTGATATCTGGCAGTCAGTAGCAGATCTTGCCATGGGCGCCGCACCATGGCAAGATCCACTACTCTGTGCCCCCCGCTGGCCGCTGTGTCCTCCGCTGGTCCCGCTGTCCCCCGCTGTGAAGGGAAACTAGACGCTACGTGTCTAGTTTCCCTTCGTGTAGAGGACTTTTGCTGTGCGGTGCGCGATGACATCATCGTGCACCGTACAGCATTGTGGGACTGACAGACGCTAGGGGTCATAATTGACCTCTAGTGTCTGTCATCCGAGGAAAGGAGCGGCGCTGGCGGAGATCTGCAGCGGTCGGGAGCGGGGATAGTAAGCATTTTTTTTTCTTTCAGCGGCGCTACTCCACTGTACAGGGGGCGTAACTGACCACGCCCCCTGTATGAAGCCACGCCCCCATTTTCCGCCCGGGGCACCAAAGGGTCTAGATCCGGCCCTGCTGGCAGTGGATGAGAGGGTTCTCGAAAAAAAGAAAGTGGAGAGAGAGTGTGCCCCAACTTCTGCTGTTCATCGTCATATAGAATTATAGTGGACGGTGAATGAGAGAGAGGGGGTACAGAGAGGAAAAGGAGGTGGTGAGCTGAGACTCCCCAAAATTAACATGAATAAGTGTCTATCATTAACAATATTGGACCTCTGCTCCTCTCAAAAGCATTGTGAAAAACCAATAAATTCATAGTGAGTGATGGTTTGTCAAGTAATATTGGATATGTAAAAGATTGCAAGAAGGTTATGAATATGTTTCATTCATTAGCAGTACAATGGGGGTCATTCCGAGTTGATCGCTTGCTGCCAATTTTCGCAGTGCAGCGATCAGGTGAAAAAATTGCATTTCTGCGCATGCGTTTGCCCCGCAATGCGCACACGCGATCGTACGGGTACAAACCTCTTTCTGGTTGTGCTCAGGTTCTAGCTAAGTTTTACTTCGCACTGGTGGCCACAAGAAGATTGACAGGAAGGGGGCGTTACTGGGTGTCAACTGACCGTTTTCAGGGAGTGTTTGCAAAAATGCAGGCGTGTCTGAAAAAATGCAGGCGTGGTTGGGCGTTCGCTGGGCGGGTGTATGACGTCAAATCCAGACAGGAATAGGCTGAAGTGATCGCAAGCGCTGAGTAGGTTCAGAGCTACTCTGAAACTGCACAAACTGTTTTTGTAGAGCTCGTCTGTACATGCGTTCATACTTCTGCTAAGCTAAAATACACTCCCCATGGGCGGCGGCATAGCATTTGCATGGCTGCTAAAACTAGCTAGCGAGCGATCAACTCGGAATGACCCCCAATATGTGATACATTCATTGATAATCCACATGGAAAAGGTACCACTTTATTTCCTGCAGAGGTTGTACAATAAAATATGCAACACATTAATCTGAGTACTAGTTAGGTTATAAGTATAATACATTCATTAGTAACCCACATGGAAAAGGAAAACATCTAATTGCATACCAAATAGTCCAGTTAGACATGAGGCATGAGGCACAAAATGGTAAATATAGGTTCCATGTAGGCTAAAGAAATTTACACCAGAGAGCGAAGGAATATGTTGCTAAAATAGAGTAGAAAGCCACTATATGAGAGGTGGTGAGCTGAGACTCCCCAAAAGTACCATGAATGAATGTCTATCATTGACAATATTGGACATCTGCTCTCAAAGGCATTGTGAAAACCGATAAATAACCTTTCATAATGAGTGATGGTTTGTCAAGTAATTTTGGATATGTAAAAGATTGCAAGAAGGTTATGAATATGTTTCATTCATTGGCAGTACAATATGCGATACATTCATTGATAATCCACATGGAAAAGGTACCACTTAATTTCCTGCAAAGGTTGTGCAATAAACTGTGCAACACATTAATATGAGTGCAAGATAGGTTATAAGTATAATACATTCATTAGTAACCCACATGAAAAAGGAAAACATCTTATTGCATACCAAATAGTGCAGTTAGGCATGAGGCATGAGGTACAAAATGGTAAATATAGGTTCCATGTGGGCTAAAGAAATTTACACCAAAGAGAGAAGGAATATGTTGCTAAAATAGAGTAGAAAGCCACTATATGAGAGGTTTTTATAATAAAGAAAGCCACAATGGGCTATACGATACCAAGAGAGCAGGTGTGGACCAGACCGTGCATTGTCTGGCTCCACTAGTTCACAGACGGACCGTTTCACCACTGTGTGGCTTGTTCACTGTGTTGTAAAAGAAAGAAAGAAGGATTAGTCTAGAATTTGACCACAGATAAGAACAACTTGGCCGATCTAATGTACACCCCCCCTTTTTTTTAGTTGTGAGCAACCAACCTACCAGTATGCTTTTGGATTGTGGGATGAAATGAAACTGGACCTTCTGGGGGAAATCCACACAAGCACAGGAAAAATATAGAAACTCCACATAGCTAGGGTCATAGGGGGACTCAGACCCATGACTTCACAGGTGTGAGGAAGTAATGCTAACCATTACACCATCCTTACTGCCCTGGTTGCTGTAAAAGAAAGAAGGATTGATTATTTAGCATACCAGTGTCAATCTGTTGTATTCCCAAAGCTCAAGGCAGGAGCATCATAGATAGCTCTAATAAGGCGAGAAGAACACACATACACACCCTTCCTTACAAGAAGGAAGAGGTTAGTGAGTAAAAGGATCCTCAAATCAGGTGCATCAGTGTGGGATCCCTGTGGAACCTGTGGACTTAGGAGAAAGACCGTTATCAATGGTAAGTTCTTACCATAATGTATATTTCTCCGGCAGGGTCCACAGGTTATCCACAGGATAACATTGGGATTTCCCAAAGCAATTTAGTGGTGGAGATGCTCCTGATTGGACAGGAGAATCTTTTGCCCGAATTCAGCGTATACAGAGGCAAAGGTATCCATGGCATAATGTCTAATGAATGTGTTAATGGAAGACCATGTGGCTGCCTTACAAATCTGTTCTGCTGAAGCACCACGTTGTGCTGCCCATGATGAACCTACCTTACGAGTAGAGTGAGCAGAGACATTAGCTGGAACAGGGAGATCAGCTTGAGAATATACTTCTGTAATCGTCATCCGAAGCCACCTCGCCAGTGTCTGCTTATCAGCAGGCCATCCTCTCTTGTGAAATCCGTAGAGAATGAAGAGAGAATCTGTCTTTCCGATGGCACTGGTACGATCCACGTAGATCTTTAAGGCACGGACCACGTCCAGCGATGCATCTCCCGCAGAATGGCCCGGTACCTGGAAAGCCGGGACTACAATTTCTTTGTTAAGGTGGAATTTATACACCACCTTGGGAAGATACCCAGATCTAGTTCTGAGAACTGCTTTATCTGGATAAAAAATCAGAAATGGGGAATGACATGACAATGCCCCTAAGTCTGACACTCTTCTAGCTGACGCCATGGCCAGTAGAAAGAGAACTTTAGTTGTCAACCATTTAAGATCCACTTTACTAAGTGGTTCAAATGGAACAACTTGAAGTGCCTTTAGGACTAAATTTAAGTACCAAGGCACTGTAGGAGGAATAAAAAGAAGTTGAACGCGCAGCATTCCCTGGAAAAAAGTACGCACATCCTGTAAGTTGGCAATTTTCTTTTGCAATCATACAGTCAATGCTGACACATGCACTCTCAAGGAAGCCACCTTCAAACTTTTATCCATTCCTAAATATTTCTAAAATACACAGCGCTTTATGATAATACCACCAAGAAATCTGTTAATTACTACCCATAATTGATTGAAAAACACCTAATCTCTACTGCTCCCACCGGTGGTACTGTTCCACCAATTACCAAAAACCACAAAATATATTTAAACAAGGGAGCGCTAAGAACAGGGTCAGTTTAAATCACACATTTATTACAATCCACATATAAACAGCAATTAAAATCAAGGATAATATCCGGATATTAAAACAATACAGTGCACTCTTTGTTTAGTCCCATGCCCTGAGCTCGAATTAGTAATTGTCTATTCACACAGATAGGTCCGTACAATCTCCACTGGTACGCATTAATTGTGTCCAATTGTAACCATGCTGTCTTGATAATTAATTGGCTTTAAACAAGGCAACCTTCTTATTATTTGTATCCAGCAAAAATGTATCAGTCACTGGAAGGCTCCTTAATAGATAGCAGTAGGGGGAGAGCGCTGTGTAGTAAATGGATGCACAGCGGTATGCTACGACCCCTACGTCCCAGCCGCAGCACGTCTTTTGAAAGGTTACTCACAGCTGCCTCTGCTTCCCTCGGGGTGCAGACCGTTTTGCACTCGGTCCTGCTGTTGCTTTATCCCCGGTCAGGTTTCCATTGCGCTGCGTGCGGTAGTGGGATCCGTTCGTGAAAGAGCTCCGGGCACCGGAATCCAAGTAGTGAACGCCCCTCTAATTCGAGCTCAGGGCATGGGTGGTTTTATCCATTCCTGCCTGAAGGAATGCTAAGACCCTAAGTCTGAAAGACTTAGGGTCCATTTTCTGTTCACTGCACCAATGAATATAGGTTTGCCATATTCGGTGATAAATGCGAGCGAGGAAGGTTTCCTTGCTCTGAGCATTGTTTAAATTACCTGTTGTGAGAATCATCTTGACTTCAGGATAGAGATTTCAAGAGCCACGCCGTCAAAGACAGTCGATCCAGATGTCTGTGATAACAAGGACCCTGCATCAGTAGATCTGGACGTTGAGGGAACAGGAGTGGAGCATGCATCGACATTCTCTGCAGATCTGTGTACCAATGCCTTCTGGGCCAATAGGGTAATAGGGTGATTGGAGGAAACACATAAGCCAGATGAAAGTCCCATCTCACTGACAGGGCATCCACAAAGATCGCTCTGGGATCCTTTGTCCTTGAGCCATATGCGAGAACTTTGTTGTTCTGACGGGACACCATGAGATCTATCTCTGGTAACCCCCAGTTGTCTACTAGAGTCTGGAAGACCTCTGGGTGTAGAGCCCATTCGCTTGCCTGAATGGCGTGTCGACTGAGAAAATCCGTTTCCCAGTTTAAGACTCCCGGAACGAACACTGCGGAAAAGGCTGGATGATGAAGTTCTGCCCACTTTAGTATGTGACTTACTTCCTTCATCGCTTTTTTCGGCTGCAAGTTCCTCCCTGATGGTTGAGGTACGCTACAGATGTCGCATTGTCCGAGTGGATCTGAACTGGTTTTCCCCGAAGAATTTCCTTTGCCTGAATCAGTGCCATGTATATGTCCCGAATTTCCAATATATTTATGGGCAGGCAACCTTCTTCCTTGGTCCATTTCCCCTGGAAACACAACCTTCCTGACACTGCTCCCCAGCCCTGGAGATTGGCATCTGTTGTCAGAATTTACCAATCTGATATCCAAAAGGGTCTTCCCTTGTCCAGATGTGATGTCTGTAGCCACCAGGATAATGACCTTCTTATTTCTATCATAAGAACCATAGTCTGTGTTTTAATCATCTGATGCAACCCATTCCATTTGGCAAGAATCAGATGCTGCAGAGGCCTCTAGTGGAACTGTGCATACTCCACCATGTCGAATGTTGACACCATCAATCCCATCACACGCATTTCTGCGTGAATAGATACCTCTTGACTGTGTAGCAAGTCCTGAATCCTTGACTGAACCTTGGATATCTTGATCAGAGGTAAAATTACTCTGTGAAGACTTGAATCCAGTACAGCCCTCCAGTTAGACGATTTTGCCCAATTTATGAGCCACCCGTGCCTTTGCAGACACGTTATTTTCTGTTGCAAATGACATAGGAGCAATTCCTGTGACTGTGACAGGATTAAAAGATCATCGAGGTATGGAAAAATTCTTATCCCCTGATGGTGGAGATAAGCTGCCATTACCACCATAATCTTGGTAAATACTCTGGGGGCTGTGACTAACACAAAAGGTAGGGCCTGGAACTGAAAATGCTGTTGGAGGATAGTGGATCTGAGATAGCACTGATGGGAGAGTACTATAGGAACATGTAGGTAAGCATCCTGTATATCCAGGAATACCATATAATCCCCTGGTTCCATGGCCAAAATGATTGAACATAAAGTCTCCATATGAAACCGAGGTACCCAAATGTACCTGTTCAGCACTTTAAGATTGAGAATGGGCCGAAAATGACCCATTTGGTTTCTGAACTAGAAACAGGTTGGAGTAAAAACCCTGTCCTCATTGGGCAGGAAGAACTGGAATGAGTACTCCTGACTGAAGCAATATCTGCACTGCCTCTTGCAAAGCCCTGGCCTTCATCTCTACCCGAGACAGGCTGGTACAAAAAAAACTTTGAAGAGGGTGCTTCTTGAAGGCAAAAGCATAACCTAGAGATACCACTTCCTGCACCCAGGCATCTGTTGTAGACTGCTGCCAGATCTGTGCTAACTGAAGAAGTCAGCCTCCCACCCTGGTATCCCCCAGGTAGAGGCCCGCACCATCAGGCTGATGGCTTATTATCTGTTTTACCAACCGGTCCTCTGTTAGCCCAATGTTTTTTAGTCTTACCAGACGTGTTGTATTGGGACTGCCTGCCATTACTTTTTCCTTTAACTTTCCTTGAGACCGAAAGGGCCGAAAAGCCGGAACTTTAGGTTTGTATGTGGAAGGAAACTTTACCTTCTTGAAGTCTGCTTCTAACTCCAAAATATCTGTCAAATCTTTAACAAAAAGAATATCTCCAGAAAAAGGCAGAGATTCCAAAACCTTCTTAGATTCTGATCAGCTTTTTCCACGTATGTAGCCAAACTGTTCTGCGAGCAGCTATTGTTGAAGCTGATGCCCTGGAGGCAATAGTACCCATATCCAATGTTGCTTCTTCCAAGAACATTGCAGCCTGTTTTATATGTGCTATATGGGATTTTTGCTTTCTAGATGCTATTAAAAAAAATCCCCCTCCAATGCATCAGCCCAGGCAGCCACTGCCTTTGCCATCCAAGCTGAAGCCATGGCTGGCCTTATGACTGCCCCAGACAGGGAATAAATGCTTTTTAAAAAACATTCACTCTCCTATCCGTGACATCCATTTAATGATGTTGAAGGTAAAGTTAATGTAGATTTTCGCACTAATTGAATCACATGTGTATCTACTTTAGTAGCCACCTCCCTTTTTAAACAATCCCCAGCTGGAAGAGGATAATTGGAATTACATTTCTTAGGAATTCTAAACATCTTATTGGGTGTAGCCCAAGCGTCTTCCATGACTTCCGTCAGCTGATCTGACCCTGGAAACTCAGTCTTAACTGTTTTAGGACGTTTAAACACAGGTGCCTTGGTTTTTAACACAGGCTCTGCTGAATCCTCTAAGGATATAAAGGCTTTGATTGCTTTAATTAACTCAGCTATATCCACTGAGCTGAGACCTTACTCCTCCTCTTCGTATGCCGAAGTAGAATTTATTGAGCTTTCATCCTCCGATGGATCCTCATCTGAAACATGTGTAGCCTGTGAGGATGAAGATTTACTTACCACTGGCTTATCAGCCTGTTTCTTTTGAGAGGCTGCTGCTGGAAGTGATAAACCGCAGGTGGGAAGCTGCATGTAAGGGTTAATCGTGTAACCTATCACTGGTGCAGGAGTTGGAGGAATTATCCGTTCAACTATACTGGATAATGTCTGTGCAAACATAGCCCAAGGTGGATCAACCTGCACCTGAATCTGCCTTGTATTTTTCAAGAGACCCTGGTGAAAGCTAAAACAATTTGCACACAAACCATCCTGAACCAGATCCTGAGAGGTTATCACAGCTTTGCAAGACAAACATGATACTAGTGTTGGTGTTGCTGTGAGTGTATCTTCCTCACCTTTGTCACTCTTAGACATGATAAATAATCAAGACTTCCAGAGTGTACTACACAATTTGTGACTGTAATCACTTTAAGCTTTTTAAAATGACCTAAAATCCGACCCTACCCATGCACTAGTATTGAAGATCGGAATAGAAAAAAACCTGACAGAATATATAGTAATGTCAGCAATCACACTAGCAGTCAGTCACATGTTATACATTAGTATAATAAGCAATATGAGCACATCATCAACTACAACTACATTTCAAGTATGTAGGAAAACATATTACTGAATCACGTTTAAACAGACATACCGTATTCAGACGTATAGCGAAAGAAACAACAGTAATAGTATACAGACTCATATGCAATAGGCACTTATCTAACTATTCGTAATCAAAGAAGTAGATAGAGACTTAGTGCTGTATTACCCATACTCAGTAGAGTGGGATACAGGGAGACTCACCTCGCTTCCAGGACTGATCTATACGTTTGCGAACGCTGAGTGGATCCAGACGCTACTAGTGTACACTGCCGCTCCATGAACCTATAGTGAACACAGACGCTCAGTGAACACAGACGCACCAGTCACACAGCCACCTATGCTGCGACTGGGTCCCCTTCGTTTACAGTGTCTGAGACAGAAGTGGGAAACAGTTCATGGTGAGAAACTCGGAGGAAACTAGTCGTGAAATGGGGGAGGGGCGACCAGGAGAGCATCTGACTCCCCACTGCTGACATCAACCCTAGGGATTGTGGCCTCATACTATTCCTGGAGCCTTTGATCCCTAAGGCCTAGCGCTGGTGCACCCGAGGTGGTAGCCGCGTCAGCGACTGTTTGGTAGTCTCTTCTCAAAACAGTGCGGCTGTGTCCGTATTCCCCTTCTAAGTGGAACCGATGCCTTACCTTCTCCCCGTGCTCCGGCCACAGCCTGGTAACATCTGCTGGACCTACTAGTATATCCGACACAGACGCATGCCGAAACAGAACTGTACTCATGGGTAAGCATTGTCGCGACCCGGCAGAGAGTTGTTGGAGCGACTCTTTCTAAGGTAAGTATAAGACGCTTTCTAGAAAGATCACTCAAGAAAAAATAGTAAGACTATAAAAATAAAATAAGAAAGCTCAGGGCTGCTAAAAACCATGGCCCGGCTCCTGCCGCACCAAACAAAAAAATGATTTGCCTGAGCCAGGAGGCGGGGATATATGGACGGGCCTGTTGCATGCTGAGAGGCCGAAAAGCTTTGACCGATTGGTGCAAATTTGCTTCATCATATCCCAATGTTATCCTGTGGATAACCTGTGGACCCTGCTGGAGAAATAGACCATCCTAAGGCACCACAAAAATACGGCCTATTATAAAAAGAAAAGTAGTGCAAGATGGAATTGTCCTTGGGCCCCCCCACCTACTTTTATGTTGTAAATTAAAAACTAGGACATGCACAGTTTAACTAACTAAGAACTTCAGCGACAGGGACTGCCACTTGTGGCTGAAGTACTTGGTTTGTTTGGGCCCCCCAAAAACAATTTGTTTTTTGTAGGGCTGCCTCCAATCACTAATGTGGAGGTTGATGATGAGGGTGTTAATTATTTTATAATCTTCTAAAATAAATGTCCAGAACTCACCACAAAAGTCGTAACATAGAGGCGGTACCTAGATAGTTAATGTTCCTACCTCTACTAACGTTGGCCTCACAAATGGACTAGATGCTTTCGCAGACATTGTCAGGATTTGGGTAAACATAATCCTACACCCAAGAGGTGGCTTTTTTGGTCTTATGCCCAGGCATCACAATCACTATTTTTATCATGGGCAAGTGACTTAAACAAACAACATAATCAACATTCTTCATCAACATCCTCATACAGATAGTAGTAGTACACACATATCCCCCTCATCCTGTTCCACAAGTAGCCTCAATTTTTATTATGTCCTCATCACCATCTTTACTTGTACTGGTGCAGAAATGGTAAAAGGAGGTGAAAGGCTTCTCTACAAGGACTGTATGAGGAATGTCAGACCCACCCATAGCTACTGTGGACATCCCTATACTCTCTTCATGGATTTCAGAATCTGAACACACAGTTTGAGCCTTAAACTTCTTCTTTCTTTCTTTTTTTTCTTTTTTTTGGGGGGGGGGGTGCACTGACTTGTTGCTTTTTAAGGCGACACCTTAACCCTATTTTTATAACATTGTGAAAGATTTTGTTTTCTCATACCCTTTCCTAGACTTTCTACCCCCTATGCCACCATTAATAGATGTTGTACTATCATGACTGGCAGCAGCTGCTGCATTAGTAGTTGGTTGCTGCTCCTGTTCTTCTCTCTACTGCTTATCATGATCAATATCACACACACAAGCTGTACAAACTTAACTGTAGTTTAATAGTATTATTTATTTACTTTAACTATTTTTTCGATCATCACTCACTGCAGAGTCACAGTACTTATATGTTATGTGAACACAGTGGGGTGTGGCCTGTGTACTCATAGTACTTATAATTTATGTGAATGCAGTGTGGTATGGCACTTACACCACACACCAGTTGTACTAAAAAACCCAATTATAGTATTTATTTACAAAAGAATTTTGCAAATGCCAACTCACACTGCAGATTGACAGCACTTCTATTTATGTGAACAAAACACAAGAAGTTGTACAAACAAATTATTTTTTACTTTTTAAAAAACTTTTTTGGGTGGACACTGGACAGATACGTCAGCAGCATTAGAGTGTATGAACACTGGACATATACATCAGCAGCACTGGAGATTATGAACACTGGACAAATATGTCAGCAGCACTGGTGTGTATGGAATGCCACAACGTAAAAAAGTTACTGCTGTAAAGCGCCAATGAACAAATAAATACTAATTAGTGGTCCCTCAATCGCTGCTGTAAAGGGAATGTGTATACCTCTGATAGAAAGCAAAAACAAGAAAAGAACAGCAGCGCTCGTGGGAGCAGATGATTCAAAACCAATGCAGGGTTAATATGAATTTATAGATTAATTATTTAATAGGACATGTAAACATCACACAATAAAAAACATAGTTAAAAACATAGTAAATTAAAAATATTCTAACTAGAATCTGCTGGTGTGTATGGACACTGGACATCTGTCATCAGCAGCACTGGAGTGTATGGACACTGGACAGTGTATGGACAGGTGACAGATAATTCAGCAGCACTGGAGTGTTTGAACACAGGACCGATATGTCAGCAGCACTGGAGTGTATGAACAGGGCCATCTTTTCATACGGACTCAGTGGACAGTTGCCCAAAGGCCCCAGGAGTATATGGGCCCTAGGCTGATAGCTGAGGTTACCAGATTTTTGAATCTGGGAAATCGTTCATATCTGACTTCAAGCCTATTAATTGCTATTCCCAGCTAGATATCTCAAATTCTGTCTGACTTCGAGTTTTTCCGAGGGTATACTCCAAAAGCTGGTACTCTTCCCTTTCAGTGGACACTGGCAGCTTGCCTGTACTATGCCCAGAAACAGAGATATCAGCCTTCCAACAGCTGGTCCCTGCTCCAGCTCCACACGCCCGGTATGCATTTTTATATGTTCATTGGTGGATTGCTCTGGCTCTTGAACTCATTCCCAGTACCTCCTAAAAATTGGTGCTCTCTAGTTTTTTTTATCCAATTGAAAGCTAAGAAATCTATTTCCAGGAACTGTCATACATGCTGAGCGGAAGATAGAACACCCCCTACCGCCCACAGCACCTCACACTCAAGTTGTAAAAAAATATATATTTTTAAGAAAAACTTTTCAACATTTTGTTTCTTTTTTATTTTTTAACTTTTTAAAACGTTTAAAAAAATTTTTAACTTTTTTTTATTTTTTTTACTTTTTAAAACTTTTTTAGATGGACACTGGACAGATAAATCAACAGCACTAGAGTGTATGAACACTGGACAGATACATCAGCAGTACTGGAATGGAGTGGATGGGCACAGCACAGCAGTCATTGGAAACAGCACAGCCTCTTGAGTGTGTCATTTGCAAAAAGGCATACTTTCCCTTCAATACCATTTGCAATGTCCCTAACAAAAATATTCAAATGCATTGGCCAATTACAGATCCCTGAGGTACTCCACTTGTAGCCTTTCCCTCTTGAGACTGCATTCCATATGGGTGTGATACAGGAACCCAGCTATAGGGATGCCAGTGGTCACATAGCAAACACCAGCTTTCCAGCAATTAGAATGCTGACAGGGTAATTAATTTACCTCTCCACTGCCCCCTACCTAACCCGCCAGGAGTGGCAGCTAGGGCTTATATAATGTGGGTGACAGCTAGGGCTAAATCACAGGGGTTGGTGGCTAGGGCTAAGACTCAGGGGGGTGGTGGTTATGGCTACCCCCCCCCCTCCCTCCCACCCTCTAGTGCCTAAATATAACCCATCAGGCCCTAACCATGTTACTTACATTCGAGATGTCGGCGGTCAGCATTGCAGTGCTGGGATTTCGAGTGGTGTAGGTATTCTGATGACCTCGACTGCCACGATGCTGACCACATCCCCTCCATTTACTACAACTCTCCTATTTTCTATCCTGCAATCAAGTTCTTATCTATTCAACCATTTTAGAATCCAAACCCACACTTTCAAGTTTACTTAGCAGTCTGCGATGTACGACCATGTCAAGAGCCTTACTAAAGTCTAGATATGCTACAATGATGGTACCGCCTTCCTCTATTGTTTTAGTGACCAAGCCAAAAAAGTCAATAAGATTTGTTTGGCATGATCTACCCCCAATAAATCCATGCTGTTTGGGATCATGTAAATTGCTGGATTTGAGATATTCCACAATTCTTACTTTTACTAGTGTTTCCATCAATTTCCCTACTACTGATGTAAGACTCACTGGATGTTAGTTGTTTGCCTCTTCTGTACTTCCACTGTTGTGCATTGGGACTACCTGTGCTATATTCCAGTTCTCTGGAATTACTCCTGCAGCTAACAATTGGTTAAATTATTCTGATATTAGTGTTACCAGTACCCATTTAAGCTCCTTTTGGGCCATATTCAATTAGCAGTGATAACGGACTTTTCACGTGAAAAGTCCGGTTTTCGGGTGAAAAACCGGACTTTTCACGTGAAATGCAATTACAGCCTATTCAATTATCCTGGAAAATTTATCGGTGATCATGTTTTCACTAATTTCACTTCACCTTCTCTGAAGCAGGTGAAAAGTTGGGAAAAGTCACTATTTTAAGGTAAAAATGTTTGGATATGGTACAGAACTCCTGGGACACCCCCCTTTATGACTAATTAGGCACGTTGAAGTTTTTAATTATTTTTAATTGGCCAATAATGACATGTCATTTTTGGGGTGAAAAAGTAAAAAGTGATGGAAATTGGGGTTCAAGGTATGGGACAGGTATATTGGGGTGCTTTATGAGTGGGACAGGTGTTTTTTAGGCTTGCAGATGGGAGTAATCGGTCTGTTTCCACTTTTTTTTTAAGTACCCTAAAATGACCCAAATATATACTTATACCCATTTTCATGTACCCCAAATTTAATGAGAGCATTTATTTTGCTCAAAAAAACTTGCTTTCTATCATTTTTTTGCATTTAAAAAAAAATGCATATAACCGCCATTTCATACAATTTAAGTCCCCAAAAACTCTCTAATATGATCTCTAACACACTTCTCTTCTGTTTTCCTATGTTAGTTTAGCATTTTTTGGGGTACAGGCTGATTTCTCCATTTTCACCTGCACTTTTCACTGCAAGAATTTTCACGTGAAACCCGGTCGGAATTGAATAGGTCGAAAAATGGAGCGTTTTCGCGGCAATTTTCGGCCGATTACCGCGAAAAATTTTCGGGCGCAAAATTGCCGCGAATTTGCGGAAAATGGAAAAACGGAGCGTTTTCGCGGCAATTTTCGGCCGATTGCCGCGAAAAATTTTCGGGCGCAAAATTGCCGCGAATTTGCGGATAATTGAATATCCCCCTATCCTTGGATGTATTTCATCTGACCCCATTGATTTACCCACTTTCAGTTTTGAGAGTTGTTAGGATCTCCTCTATAAAAGTACTTGTATCTAATTCATGTTTTATGAATGTTCTTACAACTTATCTGTGGCCCCTTCCCCTCTCTTTCTGTAGTTAAAACTGAGCAAAAATAACTATTTAGATGATCTGCAATTGCTTTGACTTATTATCTCTTTGTCTGCTTTTCTCCTACTGGGTAATTTTCTCCACAGCTTGTGACTTTGCACGTCTGATTACATTAATAGGGGGAACATCCAATTAGTCATGGTAATCCATTTTTGTGTAAAAAAATGCAAAGTCACGGCTTTTGTCACAACCCGCAATATCGCAGCTATCTAATTACTTGCATGCAATAATTCTGCATAGGGTTTATCGCAAATTGCTCTTCACCTACACTGAGCAGGTAAAAAGTTGTGGAAAATACCTAGATTTTATGCAAAAATGTTGGGACTTGGTTCAAAATCCCTTGGACTAATTAGGCACTTTGATGTTTTTAATTACTTTTAATTAGGCAATAATGACATGTAATTTCTGGCCACAAAAAGTGCAAAGTGATGAAAATTGGGGTAAAAGGGACAGGTATATGGGTGTACTTTATGAGTGGGACAAGTGGTTTTTAGGCTTGCAGGTGAGAGTAGTTGGTCATTTTTGCAAGGTTTTTAAAAGTGACTTTAATTATCCCAAATATATACTTTATACCATTTTCATTTACCCAAAACTTAATAAGGGCATTTATTTTACCCGAAAAAGCTTGATTTTTTATTTTTCAATTAAAAAAAAATGCATATACTTCTGTATTGTTATCCTACAGTATGTCACTTTGACATTTTGGGGGGTACAGGCTGATTTCCTCATTTTTACCTGCACTTTTCGCTGGTTAACACATTGCAGGTCACCCGTTTTCGCAATTTTCTAATAGGATAGGTCGAAAAATGCATACACACGGTAAGCAGTTTTTTTTCCAGCATTAGGTGCGATGACACGCATATTGTGTTATCGCAGCTAATTGGATATTCCCCTTATCCTTCTTTCATCTGACATTATACTCTTTTATGACCTCATTATTTCGAGTCTGCTTTTATTTCCATCTTTTTTTGCTTTCACACTAGTTGATACCTCTTTTGTAAACCACACTGGTCTCCTTTTCCTTGTGCTTTTCCCGACCTTTTTGATACAATGGTTGCTTTTAGTATTGAACTTTTTCATATTTTGGTAATGGGTGGACCCAGTTTCAACCCCTTGCCAGAATTTGTGCAAATGGCAGGCAGCACCTAATTGTGTCTTTACAAGAATATACTATACAGCCTTCTTTTACCACTCATTCCCAAAAGCCTCCTAAGTCCGATAACCTTTCAATGCTCCCACAACCTTCGCCCCCATATCTTTTCTGCACCTCATCCTCCTTTTGCTGACACATGATGCACCCATATGTACTTGAAACCCAGAGGCGTAACTAGGATTTTCGGAGAGGAGGGCAAGATTAAGAATGGTGGCCCCCTCCAAAGGAAAATAAAAGAAAGCTCCAAGTAAATTATGTACACGCGCCTAAGGCGCGGGCAGAAAAATGGCCGTGGCCACATACGAGAAGAGGCATGACCTCTGAAAATGGGGCGTGTCAACATAAAAGGCCACCTGTTTCTCATCACAGTGGGGACATTCTTTTCAATTCCAGATGCAACTTACCTATATGATGGTTTCTCACAATGTGGTAACTCTGAAGAAATGTATCCTCTAAAGCAGACAGCGTCTTTAGTCAGTATTCACTATTCATGTAGGTCACATTGTCCAGAAGATGCCTGTCTGTGTGACATCCTGCCCCCTGCTTCTCACAACCACACCACCTCCCCCTGCATCTCTCAGCCACACCATTTCCCTCAGCGTCTCTCAGCCATACCATCATCTACCCCTTGTGTCGTCTCTCAGTCACACCATCACCTACCCTCTGCATTGTCTCTCAGCACACCATCACCTCGCCTTGCGATGTCTCTCAGCACACCACACCTTCCCCTGAATTGTTTTTACATAATAAAACTCACTGCAACTAGTTAGTCTGTCATTTAGGAATACAGAACTGTGCATGAGTAATGCTAACCGATCCTGTCTAGAATTGATTCTAGTGGAATGTAACAATCACCATTTCATGCTGTAGTTATAGTACCTAATTTTGCACACTACAAACTTTATACATTATGGACCAAGGCACTAAAAATAAGACTGAGGATCCAGAGGGGTTATATAGGGGGTGGGAATCAGTTTGAACTAGTTAGTGCCCGCCTATAACCCACTTAAGGCATAACCCCAGATGGACAATAAAGTAAAATGCAGTCTTTCTATTTGCACAACTGTGCTATATTGGCCACATGACACATTAATAACTTACATAGGAAAAAAAGAGTACTGTCTGTGAGGATATTTTCATTAAAAAAATATATTTTTAATATAAAAAATCATACTGTACCACATATAAAATACACACACGTATTGCACTTTAATAAAAAACATATACATATAATAGTATAATAGTATGTCATTCGATGGCTACAGAATATGCTGCTAAATTTAATCAGGCCACTGGTTTAGAAAGTTCTCTTTTAAACTGAGCTGAATCCTATCAAATTGATACTGTTGCACTCCTGTGCCATTCACTTGATGCAATTAGGGAGGCCAATCCCGGGATCGGCGGGATCCCGGGATTTAGGCCCAAAAATGGCCGGGATTCAATTCCGGGATTGGAAGCTCCAATCCCGGGGATTGAGGGATCATCGCTGAGCGTCCTCAGGACGCTCAGACGCTGCCCGGCTCCCTCCTCCTGTCTCCCCCTGTGCAGCGTGACCTGTGACTGTGAGGTCACGCTGCGCTTTCAGCAGCCGCCGAGCCGGAAAGTACGGCGGTCTTCACCCACCGCCTCCTCCCGGCTCATCCTGTACTCACCCGCTGCCTCCTCCCGGCTCCCCTACACTCACCAGCCGGCTCCGCTGCACTCACCCGCCGGCTCCTCATCACCCGCTACCTGGCTGTGCAGGTACAGGTTTTTTTAATGTCTGCAGGGCGGGAGGAGCGGGGCGTGGGGGGCGGCCGGACACAGTCTAAAGCCAATCCCGGGTATCCCGGGAATCCTGGGATTGACCATTTTTCAATCCCGATACCGGGGATTGAAAAAATGGCCCGGGATTGGCTTCCCTAGATGCAATGTTACTTATTTTAAAGGCTACAAAAACAAATATATCAAGGCAAATGCTGTGGTTAATGGTAGTTAGAAAGTATGTTTTGGCAAAGTATAAAGAAGCTTGTAACACAGTCTAGATAGGCAGCTGCAGGCAGGTTTTAATTGATTAGTAGCAGTAAAAGGAAAAGGTCTCTCCACATATGTAATTTCAAATCTCCGCTCCCAGCAATCCACCTCTAAAGAGCTTAACTGTTATGGTGTGTACACACGGTGAGATATTTTCTTACGATTTTGACTTTATAGTCAAAATCATAAGAAAAGTTAGTGCAGATCGCAAGGTGAAAGTCACCTTGCGATCTCGATTCAATGCCGATGCGCGGTCCCGCACGGTCGGCATCGCAAGAATAGATAGACTGTGCAGGCAAGTCAATTTTGACTATCTCTATAGAAGAGATAGTCAAAATTGACACTTTGCCAAAATCGCAAGCACAGTCATTATGAGCTTGCGATGCCGACCTAGCACCTGTCGCATAGTAAGAATCGGGCTTAGCCCAAATCTCACCATGTGTATGCACCTATAGATCCACAGAAAATATACTTTAAATGTAATCATTAGTACCGTTCCACTCCATATGGATTCTCATGTGCAGCATATGCTAATACTACAGCTAACTGTAATGTAAAGAGGTCTTTTCCGTGTGAACGGTAAGCAGAAGTTAAACGGCAATAGCTTACCAGCTTCTTGCTGTGTACGGCCGGAGGTCCCGTTGATGGTATCTTGTGGTAATGCTGCGCCGGCTGGAGTATCTCTTTCCCCTGTGGGTACAGAGTGAGGAACCAGATGCTCAGTGGGATATCCAATTGACCAAAGTTTCTGAATGAAACTATCCTTAGTTTGGTGGACCAGTTCGGGTCACGGCAGCACATAGGTCCATGCGTGCGCATGGCATGCTTCACGGGAGCGTGCACGCACCGCCGGACATGCGCATGCACGCTGGGCACATGCGCACCCACCTATAAGGTGCTAGGCCCCGCCCCCAGAGTTCAGATTTTACCTCAGCACTACACCATGGAGGACACAGTGTCTGTGTCAGCAAAAGACACTCTTATAGTGTACCCACAGTGCAGCAAAAGAGGCAGGCAGCCTTCTAGACAAAGCTGCCAACAATACTTCCTCAGATGAGGACATACTTTTCAAAAGAAGAAGAATTATTATCCCTGTCAGGGACACCTCTGAGGAGGGAGAAGTCAGTCAGAATGCTGAGACTCCTTCTCCTCCTGCATATTCTTACAGAGTGGTGAGAAAGTGCACAAGTAAAAAGAAACATACTGACCGTGTTTCTTCTAGAGATGCCTGTTCCGGAAAAAACATCTCCAGCAGTCGGAATACTTCTAAGGTCCATAGCAGACCTCCCTCTCCTGCCCACAGCTGACATACATTCCCTGTCTCTGACCGACAATCTGCGCAAGACCGCACTCATAAGGGCACTAGTCATAGCCATACAACCCCCCTTTCCCACTCATCTAGGGAAGCTGGTTACTCCCCATTAGATTGGGAGTCAGAGGAGGTAACCAGGACTAGTGCATCCTCTCGCAGAGGTTAATATAGTGACTTGCAGATGGCCTGTGTAGCCTTAGCGGACAGAATGCCACCATCTAAAATATATTCATCTCACTGGGCCCAGTTAGCCTTTAGAACAGCATTTATTAAGGAGGATGATATGGTTCTCTGTAACCATACTGGCATTCCAGACATTCCGGCCCTATTTGCCCCGGACATTGATCCGGCTTTAACTTCACTCATGGGAGGGAAAAGGTCCAGAGTGACACTATTGATAAATTACTGAGAAAAATTCAGTTTAAAGTCTCAGATGCTGCTGGTCCATTATTATTTGTCCTCGACAAGGCAGAAAAAGAAGGCATCTCAGGGGGCTCCCTAGATTCTCTTGTATATTCCAAGATGGCCCTTCTAAAAGATATTAGTAGGGCTACCCTAATAATTGGTCAGACATTTGATTTCATATCAAATTCACGTAGAACTCACTGGCTAGTTAATGCAGGGCTAACCAATCTATCTCCCAGACCAGTAAATGTTCCCAACCTGATAGATTCTGACCTTTTCGGCCCCTACTTTATAGATGAAGTCAAAGTCTGCTATAAAGCTTGCAAGTCCTTTTGCAGACCTTAAAAGACCACAGCCTTCCAGACGGCCCTTTCATCAGGAGGGTCGTCCTGCAGAAGCCAGCAGTTCGACCTGAGAACACAGAGGTGCCCACAGAGCTGCCAGAGGAGGCCCACCCCGAGCACGGACCGCGAGAGGCACAGGGTCAGGCGGCACATATGCCCCCAGGAAAGACAGAGGATACGGTAACTCTACAACCTCTGCTTTGCCTTTCCCAGGCAATAGCCTCCTGGAGGCAGATCACCGCAGACAGGTGGTTGCTAAAAAGCATGGAAAAAGATCTATCCCTACCCCTTTTCCATTTTCCATGCCAAATATTTCCATGTTCCCAAAACACCAGTCAGTTATTAGATGGGGTCCTATCCCTTGCCCTGCAGCTAGGCAAAATAGAATTGGCAGATACTTCAGAAAGGGCTGGGTCAGTCACCTTTTCCCTGTCAGGAAACAGGATGTTCATACAGACCGGTCTTAAACATCAAATCTCTCAACCAACATATAAAACCTCGTTCTTTCCATATGGAGGGCTTCACAGACATACCTTTACTGTTAACAAAGAATGATTTTTGTATCAAGATAGACCTCAAAGAAGCCTTTCATGCACTTCAAATACATCCAAATCACAGGAGACTTCTGAGGTTCATGTGGAAGGACGTCCTCTATCAGTGGACCGTCATGGTCTTTAGTCTTTCCAACGCCCTTATACATTCACACGCCTTATGAAGGCAGTGATCTCTCACCTCTGCCAGAAGTGGATTTGCTGTATAATCTACCTAGATGACCTGTTAGTGGTCCACTCAAACCAAGAAACTCTTTTGCTTCACAAAGAGTCCATTCTTTCTCTCCTCCAGAACCTAGGGTTTACTATAAACTTTGATAAGTCCATGTTAATACCTTCTCAGTCAATAGTTTTCAGGGTTTCTTGATAGATACCCCTTCTTTATTAATAGCAGTTCCCACAGACAAGTGGAAGGACATTCAAGACTTTGATTCTCCGACCCTTGAGCACCGTTTCTCACTGAGAGACTTGTCCAGAGTTATAGGGAAAACTAGATCCTTAGATCCAGGATTTCTTCACGCTCCCCTTGTCTGCAGACACTCTCAGATCCTTCTTTCAGCTATCCTTCGTCATGGATGGACTTGGTCAGACAAAATCCTTTTAACCCCAATAGTTCTCAAAGAAATTTGCAGCTGGATGGACCTTCCACTGCCATCTCCCAGACCTCTTCTTCCTCCTCCACCAGACATGGTCATCACATCAGATGCATCCCTTTCGGGTTGAGGTGCATTTACAAGAGACCAAGCAGTAAGGGAAAGATGGTCTGCTCAAGACTCAACAGCACACATCAATCTCTTAGACTTGAGGGCTGCCAAGTTAGCACTCTCCTCTCTAGTTCTCCCAAACTCCTGGGACACCTCAGTCCTCCTTTGCCTAGACAACAGAACCGCTGTATCTTACCTCAACTGAATGGAAGGCACTCGATCCCTTACTCTCTGCCAAGAGGCAATAGACATCTGGAATTGGGCGGTGGAACATTCCATTCTCCTGTCCACAACATATGTCCCAGGAGAGCTAAACGAGTTAGCCGATTCCTTATCCAGGGAGAAATTAATGCTGGATCGGGCATCTCTGAGACCGGAAGTTTTCCTCAACATTGCAATCGAACACACAGGTCCCAACTTTCGTGTCCAAGATCTGGACTCAAAGGGCTCTCCACATGGATGCGATGTCCTTTCCATGGACAGATCTGATTCTATCATACGCTTTCCCTCCTCCAGCCATGTTACTGAAGGTACTCCACAAGATCAAGACAGAGTATCTCAGCTCATCTTGGTTTACCCCATCTGGCCTTCCCGAGTTTGGTTCCCCTTGATCAAACCCCTCCGCAGGGGACCCAAGCTTCCCCTGGGCATGTCCAAGGACTGCTTCCAAGGGACTCCCGGCATTCTGCAGGAACTTCCACATTGCATGTGGATAGCGACATTACTCGGTTGCTGATGACCACTAATCTCTCGGCCTCTTCAGTAGCCTTGATAAATGCTTCCCTTAGACCCAGAACAAAATCCAGATACCAGTTTAATATAAATGATTTTATGTCTTGGCAGTCTTCTGAGAACCCACCTTTAGGTTCACTTTCAGAGCCTAACTTAGCGCTAGACTTTCTGGACGCTAAGTTTGAGTCAGGTCTGGCTTCCGCCACCATACAGTCGGATGGCTCGGCCCTAGCACTTCTAATTCCAGGCCTCACAGAAAACAAGCTGTACCTTAGATTACTCAAAGGTATTTTCTTATCTAGGCCACCATGCTTGTGATACTCTTCCACGTGGGACATTAATCCTTTTTTGAACTACTTAGCCACAATCCCTTCAGAGGCCAACATTTCCAATCTTTCAAGAAAACTGGCTTTCGCAGCCTGAGGAGCAGAGCTTTCCTTAATAGACACATCTGAACCCTGGATGACGACTACTCCAATGGCTTTCCATATAGTCCTAAAAGGACACACAAAGACCAGCTCCATTCAAACCCCTTTAGTGGAGTTTGATCTAGGCAAAGACCAGCTAGACACGGATCTTTGTATAGTTGAGTGCTTATCCGCTTACCTCGCAATAACAGCACCATGGAGAAATTACATTTCTAGCCTTTTTATAACATGCCGGGAGCCCTTTCATCTGGCCAGACTCTCTAGAATCAGGGGTTGGATAGTTTCTGCCATGCAAAGTTCAGGTATATACACCTCCATCTTCAAAGGACACTCCATCCGCGGTGCCGCCGTCACTTCAGCAGTGGCTAGAGGCTTAACATTACAATCCATAATGCAGGTTGCACATTGGTCGTCCACTCGTACCTTCGTGAAATATTATTGGAGGCCTTCTGATACCTAAATGATAGAATTCCTTAGAGCAACCACCAGGTATGTGGTAGTCTACCCACCAGCTGTTGCTAGGTGGCAAGCCTCGCAACGAACAAACACTAGTTTGCAGGAATCTATGACCTGCAAACTCTCTTTGTTCTAGGGAATAGGATTGTCACCTAGCAGTAGCTCCCACCTTACCCATCCTATACCTTGCTAGGTCTGTTGATTGTAATCTCTAACAACAGTCATTAATTATGTCTGTACTCTCCTTGGTTTCAGGCACTCCAAAACTGTCAGAAGAAACAGCTGCAGACGCAGCTACCTAAGGATAAAAAAAACTCTATAAGTACCCTTAATGGGCTCCGCAAATTTGTGGGAGTTTAGATTATGTGCTAGTTTCAAAGCAACATAACAGTTCTTCCTTCTGCCATTTCCAGTTGTTCCCTTATCACTAGAGATGTGCGGCAGTCACTTTTTGTGTTTTGTATTTTGGTTTTGGATCTGGTTTCATCCTCGTGTTTTGCATCTGGATTGGTTTTGTCAAAACCACCCTTTCATGTTTTGGTTTTGGATCTGGATGATTTTTTGAAAAAAACAAACATAAAAACAGCTAAAATCACAGAATTTGGGGGCAATTTTGATCCTACGGTATTATTAACCTCAATAACATTTATTTCCACTAATTTCCAGTCTATTCTGAACACCTCACACCTCACAATATTGTTTTTAGGCCAAAATGTTGCAACAAGGTGGCTTTATGACTAAGCTAAGTGACACAAGTGTGCGGCACAAACACATGGCCCATCTATGAGTGGCACTGCAGTGGCAGACAGGATGGCACTTTTAAAAATAGGCCCCAAACAGCACATCATGCAAAGAAGTAAAAGAGGTGCAATGAGGTAGCTGTATGACTAAGCTAAGCGACACAAGTGTGCGGCACAAACACCTGGCCCATCTAGGAGTGGCACTGCAGCTTCAGACAGGATGGCACTTAAAACTAAACTAAAAACATGATGCAAAGAAGAAAAAGAGGTGCAATGAGGTTGCTGTATGACTAAGCTAAGTGACACAAGTTTGTGGCACAAACAACATGGGACGTGCTGGAATTATTGATGTAATACATGCACAATATTGGTGGCACAGGAGAGCGTACTCCTAAACCACACACACACATGGCAAAGCCTGTAAAATTAATTTGGATAATAATAACCCTTTTATTTGGAGCTATTATAATAATATGCAGCACAGGCAAGCATACCCCTACACCACACAGGGCATACCCTATAAAAATTATTTGGATAATAATATAAGTAATGTATATAACACTTTCATTTGGAGTAAATAATATACAGCACAGGACACCACCACTGGACTGATGCAGCACAAGACAGCACCCCTGGACTTACACGGCAGTACCCCTGGAGTTGTTCGGCAGTGTCAGACAGTATGGCACTTTAAAAAACTTGTCCCCAAATAGCACATGATGCAAAGAAGAAAAAGAGGTGCAAGATGGAATTGTCCTTGGGCCCTCCCACCCACCCTTATGTTGTATAATCAGGACATGCACACTTTAACAAACCAATCATTCCAGTGACAGGGTCTGCCACACGACTGTGGCTGAAATGACTGGTTTGTTTGGGCCCCCACCAAAAAAGAAGCAATTAATCTCTCCTTGCACAAACTGGCTCTACAGAGGCAAGAAGTCGAACTCATCCTCATAATCCTATTCCTCACCCCTTTTAGTGTGTACATGCTCCTCCTCACAGAGTATTAATTTGTCCCCACTGGAATCCACCATCACAGGTCCCTGTGTACTTTCTGGAGGCAGTTGCTGGTAAAGGTCTTCCTGGAGGAATTTATAATTAATTTTGATGAACATCATCTTCTTCACATTTTGTGGAAGTAACCTCCTACGCCGATCGCTGACAAGGTTACTGGCTGCACTAAACACTTTTTTGGAGTACACACTGGAGGGGGGGCAACTTAGGCAAAATAAAGCCAGTTTGTGCAAGGGCCTCCAAATTGCCTCTTTTTCCTGCCAGTATACATACAGACTGTCTGACATGCATACTTGTTTGCTGTCACTCATATAATCCTATACCATTCTTTCAATGGTGACAGAATCATATGCAGTGACAGTAGACATGTCAGTAATCGTTGGCAGGTCCTTCAGTCCGGACCAGATGTCAGCACTTGCTCCTAACTGCCCTGCATCACCGCCAGCGTGTGGGCTAGGAAATCTTATCCTTTTCCTCGCAGCCCCAGATGCGGGAGAAAATGAAGGAGGAGCTGTTGACGGGTCACGTTCCACTTGAGTTGACAATTTTCTCACCAGCAGGTCTTTGAACTTCTGCAGACTTGTGTCTGCCGGGAAAAGAGATACAACATAGGCTTTAAACCTATGATCGAGCATGGTGGCCAAAATGTAGTGCTCTGATTTCAACAGATTGACCACCCTTGAATCCTGGCACAGCGAATGAAGGGCTCCATCCACAAGTCCCACATACTTAGCAGAATCGCTCTGTTTTAGCTCCTCCTTCAATTTCTCCAGCTGCTTCTGCAAGAGCCTGATGAGGGGAATAACCTGACTAAAGCTGGCAGTGTCTGAACTAACTTCACGTGTGGCAAGTTCAAAGGGCTGGAGAACCTTGCACAAGACGGAAATCATTCTCCACTGAGTCAGGTGCATTGCCCCTCCTTTGCCTATATCATAGGTGGATGTTTAGGCTTGAATGGCCTTTTGCTGCTCCTCCATCCTCTGAAGCATATAGAGGGTGGAATTCCACCTCGTTACCACCTCTTGCTTCAGGTGATGGCAGGGCAGGTTCAGGAGTGTTTGATGCTGCTCCAGTCTTCAGCACGCGGTGGCTGAATGCCGAAAGTGGCCTGCAATTTTTCGGACAACCAACAACATCTCCTGCACGCCCCTATAATTTTTCAAAAAATTCTGCACCACCAAATTAATTGTATGGCAAAACATGGGATGTGCTGGAATTTGCCCAGATGTAACAATATTGCACAATATTGGTGGCGTTGCCCGATATCACAAATCCCCAGGAGAGTCTAATTGGGGTAAGCCATTGTGCTATAATGTCTCTCAGTTTCTGTAAGAGGTTGTCAGCGATGTGCCTCTTATGGAAAGTGGTGATACATAGCATAGCCTGCCTAGGAACGAGTTGGCGTTTGCGAGATGCTGCTACTGGTGCCGCTGCTGTTGTTGCTGCGGGAGGCAATACATCTACCCAGTGGGCTTTTACAGTCATATAGTCCTTAGGCTGCCCTGTTCCACTTGTCCACATGTCCATGGTTAAGTGGACAGTGGGTACAACTGCATTTTTTAGGACACTGAGGACACTTTTTTGACGTCTCTGTACATTCTCGATATCGCCTGCCTAGTGAAGTGGAACCTAGATGGGATTTGGTACCGGGGACACACTATCTCAAACAAGTCTCTAAGTCCCACTGAACTAATGGCAGATACCGGACGCACGTCTAACACCAACATAGCTGTCAAGGCCTCCGTTGTCCGCTTTGCAACAGGATGACTGCTGTCATATTTCATCTTCCTCACAAAGGACTGTTGGACAGTCAATTGCTTAGTTGAAGTAGTACAAGTGGTCTTCCGGTCTTCCGACTTCCTCTCTGGGATGACGATCGACTCCCAGCAGCAACTACAGCAGCATCAGTAGGCGTACCACACAAGGATACTGCAGAGGAATTCCGGTTAGGAGAGGACTCCACAGTCTAGCCAGTGATATGGCCTGCAGGACTACTGACGCTCCTGACTGAGGAGGAAGTTGACGTTGAGGGAGTTGGTGTTGTGGCTTGCAGTAGCTTGGGTACAAGAGAAAGAAGGGATATAGGTGTCAGTGGACTGCTTACGCTCTTACCCAAAGTTTCACAATTTGACACTGACTTCTGATGAATGCGCAGCAAGTAACGTATAAGAGAGGATGTTCCTAGCTGGTTTACGTCCTTACCCCTACTTATTACAGATTGACAGAGGCAACACACGGCTTGACACCTGTTGTCCAGATTTGTGGAGAAATAATTCCACCTGAAGAGGTAGCTTTTTTGGTATTTTGACCAGGAATCACAATGGGCTTATTCATCCCAAGAGACAACAGGTGTCTTCCCCGGTTCCTGATTTAAACAAACAACATCACCATCAGAATCCTCATCGTAAATGTCCTCCTCAGCACTAGCAACACCCATATCCTTATCCTGGAGTACTTCAACAGTGACATCTTCAATTTGAATATCAGAAACTGAACTGTGGGTGCTCCTTCCAGCAATTGCAGCGGGCGTGCAAATGTTGGAAGGAGCCACCTCTTCCCGTCCAGTGTTGGGAAGGTCAGGCATCGCAACCGCCGACACACTTGGACTCTCCTTGGGGATTTGTGATACAGGTTGATTATCCCATATCCAAATATTCCTAAATACGGACATTTTTGAGTTAGAGTGAGATAGTGAAAACTTTGTTTTCTGATGGCTCAATGTACACAAACTTTGTTTAATACACAAAGTTATTAAAAATATTATATTAAATGACTTTCAGGCTGTGTGTATAAGGTGTATATGAAACATAATTGAATTGTGTGTATGTACACAAACTTTGTTTAATGCACAAAGTTATTAAAAATATTGGCTAAAATTACCTTCAGGCTGTGTATAAGGTGTATATGAAACATAAATGCATTCTGTGCTTAGACTTGGGTCCCATCGCCATGATATCTCATTATGGTATGCAATTATTCCAAAATACGGAATAATCCGATATCCAAAATACTTCTGGTCCCAAGCTTTTTGGATAAGGGATTCTCAACCTATACCATCTTAGAATGTACAGTTCATTGCTGTGCTTGACCAGCTTAACTCTTATAATTTTTCTAGCGGGAGGATGAGGGCTTCCATCGTCACGTGAAGTTGAACTAGTCATGAACATAGGCCAGGGCCTTAACCATGCCTTGCCACTACATGTCATAAATGCCATATTGGCAAGTTTACATTTCTCCTCAGACCATTTAAATTTATTTTTTTGGGTCATTTTACTGAAGTTTTGCTTTTTTGATTTGACATGCCCTCTACTATGACATTGGGCATTGGCCTTGGCAGACAACATTGATGGCATTTCCTCGTCTATCTCATGACTAGTGGCAGCAGGAGGAAGTGGTTCTTGATCTTTCCCTATTTTATCCTCCACATTTTTGTTCTCCATTATTTTTCTGGAGTTATATAACACAATATGAGGCACAGGAGAGCGTACCCCCACACCACACAGGGCAAACCCTGTAAAAATTATATTTGGATTAAATGTTAATAACCCCTTTATTTGGAGTAAATGATATACAGCACAGTACACTACCACTGGCTTGATGCAGGACAACACAGCGACAATGTAAGGGACTTATTATACAGCAGCACTGGACATATAGCAGCAGAAGACACCACCACTGTGACTGGTCACTGGACTGACTGATGCACAGGACACTACCACTGGTCTGATGCAGGACAACACAGCGACACTGTAAGGGACTTATTATACAGCAGCACTGGACATATGGCCGCAGAGGACACCACCACTGTCACTGGTCACTTGACTGACTGATGCAGTTAGGACACTACACTGGACTGAGCAGCACAAGACAGCACTATAATCGCCACCCCACTTTACCGACCCGCACAGACACTGAAGACAGAGACACGTCCTCTCACTACACTCTCCAGGATTGGAGTGAAAATGGCGGCGATGCACGGCTCCTTATATTGTATCCAAACCCAGCGAAAATCCGACAGCGGGATGATGACGTTTTGCCTCGTTCTGGTTTCCGAGTCAGGCGGGAAAACCAGAGCCGGACTCGGATCCAGGCTCGGGGAATAAAGTTTGGTAGGGTTCGGTTCTCTTAGATCCGAACCCGCTCATCCCTACTTATCACCTGTATTACTGTTGAGAGTTTCTAGTAAACACATTTGTTTCTGCATCTATATTGTCTCCTGTGTCCTTCTTTACTAGGTTATAGGAGACAGGGTCATCTTACCCTTCTAAATTTCTCTCTTTTTCTAGTTGGGATTGCCATCTGTAAGCATCTGTATAATCTGAACTCTGAGGGCGGGGCCTAGTGCCTTATAGGTGTGCGCGCAGGTGCCTAGCATGCGCGTACATGTCCAGCGATGCACCCACTCCTGTTACAATACAAGTGCCATGCATGAACCTGTGCACTTCCGCGACCCACGGCTCTGTCCCGCTACCCCCAAGTGCATCATTCTATCAGCTGTAAGACCCGATATCCCAATATCCAAGATAGTAACACCACAAGTAACTCACACGGTTAAAATACATTTTTAAATGTAATAAACATGTCTTTTCGTCCAATATCTCATATATCTCATATATCATATATCTCAGGCTATCACCAAAATAATAAATATAAATAAAAACAAAAATGCACAAAAATCAACAAATAATAATAAATTATAAATAAAAATACAATATATAGTTGATATACAACACTAAAATCCCTCTTCAAATGAAGTAAAGATTCGTAGGATGGTATATATCATATTCTTACCTACCAGAACGTGGATTTAACCATAAAGTATAAATGTGTGTATGCATATCACTAGAATGTGTCTATGTACACACACACACACACACACACACACACACACACACACACACACACACACTGATATACATGGTTAAATAGACCCTTAGGGGTATATGCAATTGCGGTCGAATTCCGGCTAGAATTCAACCGTTTTTTGATTCGACAGGCAAAACCCTCCCGCCGGGACCCGAATTCGACATATTCAATAAATAACGGATTCGACAGTCCCGCTGTCGAAAAACGGACCAATTGACGAATAGTGGGTGGCCTGGATTCGACTTCATGGACGGCACAAAAGTGTTCAATAAATCCTGGAAAAAAATGCGTGGGGTCCCCCCTCCTAAGCATAACCAGCCTCGGGCTCTTTGAGCCGGTCCTGGTTGTAAAAATACGGGGGGGGGAATTACAGGGGTTCCCCATATTTTAACAACCAGCACCAGGCTCTGCGCCTGGTCCTGGTGCCAAAAATACGGGGGACAAAACACGTAGGGGTCCCCCGTATTTTTAACACCAGCACCGGGCTCCACTAGCCAGAGAGATAATGCCACAGCCGGGGGACACTTTTATATTGGTCCCTGTGGCCGTGGCATTTAATCCCCAACTAGTCACCCCTGGCCAGGGTACCCTGGAGGAGTGGGGACCCCTTAAATCAAAGGGTCCCCCCCTCCAGCCACCCAAGGGCCAGGAGTGAAGCCTGAGGCTGTCCCCCCATCCAAGGCTGATAGCCTTTTGTGACAAAAAAAAGAATATTGTTTTTTGTAGCAGAACTACAAGTCCCAGCAAGCCTCCCCCGCAAGCTGGTACTTGGAGAACCACAAGTACCAACATGCGGGGGGGAAACGGGCCCGCTGGTACCTGTAGTTCTACTATAAAAAAATACCCAAAAAAACACAACGCACACACCATGACAGTATATCTTTATTACATACATGCACAACAACATACATACATACTTACCTTTGTTGACACGAAGAGTCGGTCCCCTTCTCCACGTAGAATCCACGGGGTACCTGTAAATAAAATTCTACTCACAACAATCCAGTGTAGATGGGTCCTCTTCTTTGTTTGTAATCCACGTACTTGGTACCCCTGCTGCTGTCAAAGAGGGTCCCTTCAGCCAATCAAGGAGCGCCACGTCATGGCACTCTCCTGATTGGCTGTGTGCGTCTGAGCTGTCAGTCAGGCGGCGCACTCAAGATACAATGTAGCGCATAGGCGCTCCATTGTATCCAATGGTGGGAACTTTGCGGTCTGCGGTAGACTGCGAGGTTAGGTGGGGGCAACCACAAGAGTGAGCCCACTTAACCTCGTGGTCTACCGCAGACCGCAAAGTTCCCACCATTGGATACAATGGAGCGCCTATGCACTACATTGTATCTCGAGTGCGCCGCCTGAGTGACAGTTCAGACGCGCACAGCCAATCAGGAGAGTGCCATGACGTGGCGTTCCCTGATTGGCTGAAGGGACCCTCTTAGACAGCAGTCACAGGGGGTCCCGCCATTTGGGGAAATGGGTCCCATGTGTAAACATGGGACCCCTTTCAGTGCGTGGTCTGGTTTTTTCGTTTTTTTTATTTTGCAAAGTACGTGGATTACAAACAGAAGAGGACCGATCTACACTGGATTGTTGTGAGTATAATTTTATTTACAGGTACCCCGTGGATTCTACGTGGAGAAGTGGACCGACTCTTCGTGTCAACATAGGTAAGTATGTATGTATGTTGGTGTGCATGTATGTAATAAAGTTATACTGTCACGGTGTCTGTGTACTGTTTTTATTTGGGTATTTTTTAGTAGAACTACAGGTACCAGCGGGCCTGTTTTTTGCCCACATGCTGGTACTTGTGGTTCTCCAAGTACCAGCTTGCGGGGAGGCTTGCTGGGACTTGTAGTTTTGCTACAAAAACAATATTCTTTTTTTGTCACAAAAGGCTATCAGCCCCCCATCCGCCGCCCTTGGATGGGGGGGACAGCCTTGGGCTTCACCCCTGTTCCTTGGGTGGCTGGAGGGGGGGACCCCTTGATTTAAGGTGTCCCCTCTCCTCCAGGGTACCCTGGCCAGGGGTGACTAGTTGGGGATTTAATGCCACGGCCGCAGGGACCAATATAAAAGTGTCCCCCGGCTGTGGCATTATCTCTCTGGCTAGTGGAGCCCGGTGCTGGTGTTAAAAATACGAGGACCCCTACGTGTTTTGTCCCCCATATTTTTGGCACCAGGACAAGGTGCAGAGCCCAGTGCTGGTTGTTAAAATACGGGGGAACCCCTGTCATTATTTTTCCCTTATTTTTACAACCAGGACCGGCTCAAAGAGCCCAAGGCTCGTTATGCTTAGGAGGGGGGACCCCACGCATGTTTTTTTTAGGATTTTTAACCATTTCACACCCCTTCCAAATGAAAAAACATGCACTGATCTCTCCACATTATTGTAGTTAGTAAAAAAAAATATATATATATTTTAAAAATCGATTAAATAATACTTGTTTAAATATCGATTAAAAATCGATTAAATAATACTCCTAAATAGACAAACCAAGTAGATAATCCCTTAAAATATAAATAGATATGCTATTAGCAATAAAAAAAGCACCAAATAATACATGTTTTTAAAAAAAATTATTAGATCACGACAGAAAAATGAGGCGGAATGAAATTGACGAATTGACTGTTGAAAAGCACTGTTGTCGAATCGACATTCTTCAATTGAATATACTTTTGTTGAAAAGCCGCATTTTAACATTGCAGACATGTCGAATTGAAAAAATGTCGAATTGCCAAAAGTCGAAAATGAAACGGCAGGTTTTTTGTCGAAAAGTACTGTATTGAATTGTGGAATCAAATTCGACAGGTTTTTTTGTGTCGAAAATGACAAATTTTTCGACATTTTCGGCAATTCGACCGCAATTGCATATACCCCTAAATCAATCTAATAGTCCATCATAGTATCTACAAAGCATTACAATCCCGGAATTATCTATTCCAGAGTTATCTAATCCCAAAGTGCATGGAGAATGTAAAGACGGAAGAACAACAACTCGAGGAATTCCTAAAAAATACTGTCCAATAATTAATTGGATATGTCTGAATATACTGTAAGGTAATTTTAAGGAACAGAGGTGAGCAACCGAGAGGAATTAATAATAATAAATGGGTGTCTATCAAACGATGAACCCAGGGTTTATAAGTAGATAATAAATATTATTGTTACATCCTTCTATATATAAGAAAATCTGGGGAAAAGAAGCCAAGGAAAACGTTGGGAGGTTAGACCTGGACACCCATCAAACTATTGAACCCTAGATAGTACGAATTGGTATCACTAAACATATTTGGTTCCCTTCCTAAGATGGAAACATCTGAAGATAATGCAAATTACTAGTCCAGAGTGAAGGCACTGAGCCCACATTAATAACTGGGCACCCACATCTCAATTTTTGGATCGGCCCATAGGAATTATTTTGTTCCCACTTTTGTTGGATTCTGGCAGAGACATGCAGTGACTCAGTGAGGTGAATGGCTGGGAGGCACTGGATAGTATCAGAGCCAGATTTACACACACAAATATGCCTTGGTAGTGAGTTTTGACAATAAAAATTATTAAAATAATGCAAAGATGATACCTATAAGTTTTAAACATCTTCTTTGTATCATTCTAATAAGTTTTATAGACAAAACTCTGGAGGGTACTGGAGTATGACAGGTGAGGCTCTGTCCCCCTCCCCCAACCTTCCCTTTCTTGTCTACCCTGACTGCAAAGCTGGGGAGCTATAATGCAGGTTATCATCCTCCTGGTCAGTAACTGCATTCCTGACTGGGCAGGCACTAATTACATTTAAAAATCAGTGTTTCAGGCTAAAGGGTGGTCCAGTGCTCCCCCCCGGACCACCCCACAATTTCGCCTATGCGCCTGCACTTATTACAAGTTCCTCCAATCTACCAATGAATCGCTTACACATCTCCACATCTCTGCAAAATCAGCCTTCCTAACAATCAACACCTTTGTTTTGTTTTTTGTGAGATAAGTTGGTCCCTATCTTTATAGTAAATCATACTACCTGATGGTCACTGTATCCTAGGTATTCTCCCACATTTTTGTCTAAATTTCTGTCACCATTTGTGAGTATTATGTCTACTATTGCATATTGCGTATGGGCTCCCCTACCAATGGATGCTCTCTGCAAGGATTTTAGAAAGTCCCAACTTCAAGTGGAACTTGCAAAAGAGCTGTCCCAGTTTATATCAGGAAGGACTATGAAGTCCCCTGTATAGTTTTTTCATCTGGACTGGTGGCTACAGATCACCCCAGTGCAAAAAATGTCTGTCTCCCCTGATTCTATGGTCACCCAAAGGGCCTCGGCTTTTTCATCAATAATTTGTATTAAAGTAACATTTATGCTCATTATGACATACATTGATACCCCTCCTCTGATCTTTCCCATTCTGTCCTTTTATTATTATTATTATTATTATTATTATTATTATTATCCTTCATTTATATGGCTCCACAAGGGATCCGCAGCACCCATTACACAATACATAATCAAATGAGCAAACAAGAAAACAACACTTACTGTTCAAGACAGTATAGGACAGGTATGGAAAACCAGGGGTTAGGTGCCATCAAAGGGAGTATGGAGTATAAGTAAGAAAAGGAAAGGCACATGAGGAAAGAAGGCCCTGCTCTTGCGAGCTTACAATCTAAAAGGTGAAGGGCTAACAGACCAGGGTGGCACAGAAGGGATAGACAGTGAGTATAGACAAGAGAGTTAGGAGGAGAGTTGGCTGGGTTTGGTGAAGAAGTGAGTCTTCAGAGTCTGTGTGAAGTTTTGTAGAGAGGTGGAGAGTCAGATTGGGAGAGGTAGAGAATTCTAGAGATGTGAAACAGCACATGCAAAATCTTGTAGGTAGGAGTGGGAGGAGGTAATCAGTAGGCAGGAGAGACAGGGTGCATTAGCAGAGTGAAGAGGATAGGTGGGAGTGTAAAGAGAGATAAGGTCAGAGATGCACGAGGGAGAAGAGTGGGTGAGGTGTTTGTAGGTTCAGGTCCTTTCTGAGTAAATTATAATCCAGTATACTATGTCCCATTCATGTTTTTCATTGCACAAATACTCCATAATAGCCGCAATATCCAAATCATCCCTTGTCATATTGTAATTAGTTCTGGAATTTTATCTCCTAAGTTCCTAACATTTATACATATAGCTCTAAGAGTTTTTGTTTGTGCATCTCCTCTTCTTAGCCATGTTTAGTCACTTAGGTCAGTACATAAGACAAAGTCCGTTTATAGGTTGCAGTTACCTGGTCTCAGATGGTGATTAGTTTTGATGTACTGTTCTGAATATGAATATTCACTTCGTGATTCCCACACCAGCTGCTCCTGAAGTTAAGTTATAGTACATCTGATTAAGAAACTGATTAATTGCTTATCTTCTGAAGAAGAGCAATTTGTAATGTGTTTGAGTAAACACCAGGCAGTATGCAACAATAAACTATGCTTCACTGAACATCTCCCACACAGGTAATAACACTTACAAGCAAGTCATGAAGTCACATATGTTTAAAAACACAGATGAGTTTGCATAAGGGTGAAGGCCGGTTGGATATGCTAGTAGTTGCATAGTTTCAGAGATGTTTGGTTGAATGTAATTTCTTCTGTTTTTGTCCTTCTCTTTTTTCTCTAAAAGCACATTAGCACATTCCAGTGATACTAAAATAATGTGAAAAGGGTGTAAAACCACTCATTTTAACATTTCTATTTTGTAAAAATAATATTGATAAATATGCCTGTTAGAGTACCATCTGCTTTCTCTACTGCTTTTATGTGATAATGTCTTACATCTCCTGGAAATGTTGATCCCTAATAAAAGAGATCCATAGATCCACAATATGCTTGTATCCTGCACTCTGGGCATTAGAGCAGGATTTTATTTTGCACTGCTAGGCCAATGTAATATCCCCTTACCATTACCATCTCATCTACCATAGCTCCCATAACGTTGCATCCTATTTCTATAAAATAAGTATATTTATTAAGAAAAAAAGCGACTTATCAGTACCCCAAAAATATAAACTGTGATCTGCATAGTCAGTGCTGACAAGAAAGCATTCTGCATATACATTAAGTTCCGAATAAGTCCTAATTTTTTGTAAAATTTAAAAACCCTTTTTTTTTAAAACAACAACAACCCTTACAATAAAAAAACAATGCCCAGACTATGAGTTCTCCTTAAGAATAGTTAATAAGCATGTTTGTGCTATAATTTCAATCAAGACTAATACACCTACCACCATCAAGTGCAAAGCCAATCATAAAACTCCACAAAACCAAACAGAGCTAGTAGATTACCAACCCTTAAGAAGTAAAATAAGTCCCATCTTAGTACAGACTAATAACAGCTGATATAATATTGGCAATTTTACCCAAATTTTAAGAATTCTAGGCCTCAGTTAGAATGGATTGCAATTGCGAATGAATGCACACTGATTGCGATCGCAAATCTGCAAAGACATCTAGTCAAACCCACAATCGCATCTGTGTATACTACAACCCCATCATAGATATAGCCTACTCCCATTGCGCGCATAGCTGCAACTGCAATATTGCTAACATTGACTCAATATTACAAGAATAAATGCCTCTCTTATACATCGATGTCAGCACAAAACCATTGTAGTTTGTCCTAAGCAAATCATTGCATGTGCTACTAACTAGATTATTAATCAAACCATGAATTACTTGGAGAACTGTTTAGGCAAAGATTTTGCAAAGCTTGCAAAGAAGAGTGGGGGAAAAAATAACTGCATCAGCAATCTCTTGTTACCCCCATATTCCTGGTTGCCAGTTTTTCAGTGCGTCAAGGATGTTAAGATCCTTCCTACTGATGTGTAAAACATTATGGGGGGTATGCAATTGTTTGAAAAGTCAGTTGGATGTCTATTTATTCCTATCTAATAGAAAAAAACAGACATCCAACCAACTTTTCAAACAAAGGTCCCTTTGAAAAAGCTGCCAGGAGCAGCAAAATGCATTAGAAAACCACAGACCTCATCTGGGGACCACACTCAGCACTCTTTGGACCAACCTCCCATAATTGGATGCCTTCTTTTATTTACACCGCTTCCTTGGATTGTACTATGTATTGTCACAGCTCTCGTGAGGACTCTGGACTGTATTTATCTAAGGGCAAACAACCCTCCAGTGACTCAGGTACCTATATCCTCGGATAAAATGCTAAACCGGGACTTTGCATATGGTGGACAAGGAGGTATTACAATAGGAACGGATAGTAACCTATGTGCTGTTGCAATACTCCTATATGAGGTCTATTTTATGTATGTCACATGAGATTCATTTAAGTCCATTTTTTATTTTTTATCTATTTTATTAAAATTGTTATTTTTAGAATACTGAAACTGTGTATATGATCAGTCATCAATAAGCGCTGCTACCTGTATTGTAATAATGCCTGGGTACTGTTTATAGCTCCACCTAATTGAGAGACAACTATTTTATAACATTTATTGTAGTGGAACAAAGACAACCTAACTTTAAAATACACAAAGAAAAAAAAATCTATAATTTATCTTATCACATGCAAATAAAGCAGCAGCCTTTGTACTACTTACACACTGGGACAGGACTCAGGAGAACTCTCTGCGTTTCTCACTCTAGACCCTCAATAGATAACCAGTTACACAGAACCCAGACACCCAGGCAGGGAGGAGGAGAAGCTGGGATCCCTGTGTCACTTACAGCTCTCTCCACCTTCCTAACTCTCCTCTGCCAGAAAGCTCCAAAGGTAGCTCATGAAATCTGATAATCCTGTGTCTCTGATAACACTGCATACTGTCCTACGCACATTATGGCTGCTTGGTTTGGCTGCTGCATAAGAGAGAATGCTAGTGATGTCAGTGTGCTCTGGCCGGGGGTCCCCTGATAAAGGGGAGCCCGGGGTACAGTATACCCTGTGACCCCCCTTAATCTGGCTATGCAACTGATGTTGATTGAGGTCCTCTGTCTGCAGCAAATGATCAATATTCAGCAATTTGAGGGGGGGAAAGTACTTACCTGCAACCTGTTTGACATCTGCAAATATTAGCTCAGTTTTTTAGACTGATCAAAAATTTTCACATTTCTTTAAAACTTCTTAAAACTGACTCAAGAAACCATATGTGGCCATTATTATCTGGACTGTAGATCTACACTAAAAAGGTCTACAATCAATAGGTCGATCACTAATGGTCAACATGCAATAGGTCGACAGGGTCAAAAGGTCAACAGAGTCAAAAGGTCGACAGGATCAAAATGTTGACATGTAAAAGGTAGACAGTTCAAAATGTTGACAGGTACAAAGGGTCAACACACTCAAGAGGATGACATGACAACGGTTGACACACATGGTCGACACAGGTTTTTTTTTTTAAAAATCAACGTTTTCATAATTTACCATCCACGTGAACTATGATTGGGAATAGTAACCTTTCTCAAAGCATGCGAGAGGATGCAGTACACTAATGAGGCATATTTGCGGCAGAAAAGTGATAAAACACCCCACCCCCCCAAAAAAAAAAAAAATTTGAGTCAACCTTTTTTGTGTCAACTTTTTGATCCTGTTGATCTTTTGACCCTGTTGACCTTTTTCTACTGTCTACCTATTCCTTATTGACCTTTTGACCCTGTTGACCTAATGAATGTCAGCCATTAGTGATTTATCTATTGACTGTAGACCTTTTTAGTGTATCTCTAATGATCCACACCTATGGTGGCGGATATTTGCATGCTGTACATCCTTGCCTGGGCTGGGCGGCCCCAGCATGCAATCACAGCCAGTTGCAGTTTTGCTATTTTAGCAAAACTGCAACTGAAGCTGAATAAGGTCCTATAAACTGTATGATAATAGTACACTAACTTATTTTTACATATGTCATGAAATTAACTAGCAATAAAATGGAAAAAAATAGAAGACGAAATTATTGAACAAAAACAGAGAAAATTTCATTGTGACCATGTAGAAAATCAAGCCATACAGAAGAATGAAAGGAGGAAGAATTATTCCTTGGAAACAAAATGGAATAGAAATCTAAACCTTCACAGATCTCAGGTTCCAAGTCACAACTACACATCTTGGACAAAAAATCAACAGAATAAAGAGAAAAAAGAAAATCTACAGTGGATAAGTCGATCCAGAAAAAAAAAACACTTGTAAAGAAATACCCACCTACCATTCAAAGAAAAGAATACTTACCTTATAATCCAAGTAATTTTGAATTCACTAAGGACACATCCAAGACACAATCAATAAGAAATTCATATTATAAAGGCATCAAATCAGCAATACAGGAAGAAAAATCACAAGTACAAACACTTATGTCCAACATTGAATCTCGTAATTTGGCTGAGGAAACGAAGAATGGAACACGACCGAGAAAACAAGCTTACACTGTAGAAGATGATGACGAATATGATGATGAAGATTTTTTTGAATTTCTTACGCAAACAGAAAAACCGCCAGAACAACAGGCAACATCAAGTTATCAGAAAAAACAGAAATTCACTCTTTTGCCAGGAGAAGGGGCTTCAGGGGTGGAAAAGCGAAAAGGAAAATAAACAGAACATCAACAACAAATAACGAAGGTATATACAATCTCAGTAGCAAACCGCTAACCAATCAGCAAGTGTGACTTATCAACAAAGGTTTAAAATTCTGTCCACATTCTATGCGAACCAATTTGACCTATATATTGACACCCAGAAATTTGTCAGAAAATTGTGTCAAAAAATACTTTGCAAGAGAGGATAACACTGAAATGAAATCTATGCAACAAAATGATTACATTCACACAACCTTTAAACCAGTATCAAAATTCTTTCCTGCACATATGAAAGGGACCCACAAAGAAACATTCCAAAGACTTGGTGAAAATTACATCAGAACACTGACAGGAAAAAAAAAGAAAAAGTTCAATCTAACGAAGGCTGAAAAAGAATCACTCAAGGAATTGAAAGAAGACCAAACCATCATCTTAAAGCCTGCACACAAAGGTGGTGGCCTAGTCATATTGGATAAGGATCAATACGAAACTGAAATAAAAAAAACCCTATCAGATACCATAACATACAATTTACAGAAACTCCCACCATCCATTATCAAAAGGAATTAAAAGAACTGCTAGATGAGGGTCTTGAAATTGTAATACTAACAAGAAAAGAATACAACTACTTATATAAAAAATTTCCATTCATACCATCCTTTTATCAGCTCCCTAAAATCCATAAGAACATGAAAAATCCACCAGGACGTCCCATCGTATCCGGGATCAATTCCCTTTCAGCAAACTAATCCAAATATGTTGATCACTTCCTTCAAAATATTGTACAATCACAAAAAAGCTATCTTAAGGACATGATGGATGTTTTACAAATCTTAACCAACATTCAGTGGCAATACAATCTCACTCTGTGCACCAGTGAAGAAAGATCACTTTACACATGTATTCCACATGAAAAAGGATGTGAAGCAACGAGGTCCTATTTATCAACTGAAACCACCTTACCAAATACACAAGTTAATTTCCTAATGAGTTGTCAATTTCATACTACATCGAAACTACTTCTGGGATCATGGAACATTCTATATTCATATCAGGGGAACCCCAATGGGAAGTTCTTTTGCA